>NC_134499.1:26314914-26319914 GCF_040206685.1 Ascaphus truei
GAAATGTATCGGCAGAAGAGGCAGCAATATTTTATTTTGACAGCCTGGAGAACCAGAATCTGGTAATTTATTTATCATACACATACAAACACTTGTGGGTGCTTCAATTCTGTGATTTCCTAAAGTGTTCCTCCTCCAATCCCTGCCCTTCTTTTCTATAGTTTATATTTAGTTTCCCCGAGTTATTTTAAGCCTTTTAGATCAGGAGGGCGCGGCCAGATTTTCTGGGGGGGGGGAGGGAGGGGGGCACGGCAGTTACAGGGGGACCGCGCAAGGCTTCTTTAACTAACTTACCTTGGCTTCCAACGACGCGTCGTCATGGTAACACAGCGTCAAATGCCATGGCATTTGACAGCGGAGGGGGGGGGCGGGGGGAAAAGACTGCGCACCCCTGTTTTAGATACTAAAGCTTATCACATGTTGTTTTTAGCTTATAATACAATTTCCGGGATGAAACCTAACAAATTTCAAGGGCTACTCCAGAGCAGGGGGCTCAACTCCAGACCTCAAGACCGCCCAACAGGTCAGGTAAAAGGATATCCCATCTTCTTCCAGCACAGGTGGCTCAGTGTGCTGAAGCTGGGATATCCTTAAAATCTGACCTGTTGGGGAGTCTTGAGGACTGGAGTTGAACACCCCTGCTCTAGAAGATGGCGCTTATTAAAGCTTATTAAAGGTGCACCCTGTTTTAGTCGGAGACAAAATACTCTTACTTTCCATCTGTCTTGTCACAGATGGTCTCATAAAATAACAGACACTAAATGACAGCCTGCACATTTCTGTGGGTAACATTGTCATACCCCTGGGATTCTGTAATTACAAGGTGAGCTCAGCAATAAACTGTTTTTGTGTCTGTTTTTATCTAAAAGAGAGCCCACATTTTGTAGAGGTCTTAGGCTGCGGCCCAGTACGTTCTACAGCACACGCCTCGGCAAGTACCGCCCCTCAATGGGCTGGGCCCAGTGCGCGCCTCCGCACGCATTTGGTTGCCGACGGTGCTCTACTACCAGTTTTTCAAAAGACAGCAAAATTGTGTTTAGAACTTGCGATGGGGGGGGGGGGGGGGGGGCGGTTCGGTCAATGAGGGCGAACCATCCGCGTGAGGTCATGGCCACGCCCCTGCAAAAACCCCGCCATGACACCCGTCGCAATCTCCTGCATCTGCCGCAGATCGCAGTGAAGCGCTATGCATGTGCTGCCCCTCCGGGCGCGCTTGCTGCAGTGCAGACTGGGACCGCAGCCTCATGCTGTTCTGACTAGAGATTTCTCCATTTCTAAACAAGGCATCTTTACATGTCACACGATACTATAATTATAAGCTGATTATGGGAGCGGGTGAAGGTTTAGGGCTGGGAGGTTTAGGTTTATGGGTGAGGTGATGGTTTAGGGGTGGGGGAGGGGTTAGGTTTAATGGGGAGGTGAAGGGCAGGTTACATTTGTTACTACAAAGCGTGACTTTCAGTAACTTCTCAGACTTTTCCCCCCCCTTTCTTTTCTAGGAAGCTGACGAGGAACAACAACTTTTACAAGATGGTGTTTGTGGTGAATATGGAGTTGCCCATGGGTACAGGAAAGGTATTATTTATTATTGTTTATTTGTGAAGCACCAACATGTTCCGTAGCACGATACAATGTGGTGCAGAGTGATGTATATTACATCAACTGTTACATACAAGCGGACAAACATGCACAAACAGATACAGAGAAGTAATGAGGGCGTGGGGGGGGGGGGAATTGGAGATGTGAAGGGGGGGGGGAATGGAGATGTGAAAGGGGGCTGAGCGTAGAGCGAGGGGGAGCGGGAACATTTTATCCGGGCAACGCCGGGTATATCAGCTAATATTACATAAACTGTTACATACAAGAGCGGACAAACATGCACAAACAGACACAGAGAAGTAATGAGGGCCCTGCTCGTAAGAGCTTATTATGAGAAATTGAAGGTGTTAAATAATCTTATGCTCTCTCTTGCCACTATACACGATGTCCATAGTTAGCCCTGTACCATATAACCATGGCAGCAATGTATTGAATGTGAAGATGACATTCTTAGGTGGTGTAGAATAGTGTCTCTGTAAAATCTTGTCTGCTCAGATTGCTGCACAGGTGGGGCATGCAGCAGTTGGCTTGTATCAACTCGTGCTAAAGGAATCCAAGACCAGGGAGATGGCATATAAGTGGGATGAGTATGGGTAAGTTTACAGGCGCTACAGAGGAAACCATGCGTTAAAGATGGGGTGCTCAACTTCAAGCCTCTCCCCCTCTACCCCCCCAAGAAGTCAGGTTTTTAAGATAGGCCAGCTTTAGCACAGGTAGCGCAATCAGTCCCTGCTTCTGCACGGGTGGCTCAATCAGAGACTCAGTCTTGACTGAGCGTCTGATTGAGCCACCTGTGCTGAAGCTGGGATATTCTGAAAACCTGACCTGTTGGGAGAGGCTTGAGGACTGGGGTTGAACAGCCCTGCTTTAAAAAATATTTGTATTAAGTGCATTGATGTTGGTGTTTGAGTGGCCAAACCAGCAGGTATATTTAAAACACACCTGTGTAGGCCCTCTAGCGGCCTTGTGTTATTTTGTACCTCAATCCCTATATATTAGGCACGTTCTATAGTGCCGGGGCGCGTGCTACGCCGTGCGCGCGTATTTTTAGTTGGCTGATGTCCGTCAGCCTTTCTATACAAGGGCAGCGAGCGCACACGGCAGGGAGAGGGGAGCCGACAGACAGCGGCGAAGATGAGGAAAATCATCTTTTTGCCCCGCTGCCTGCGCTCAAGTGTGTGTGTGCGCGTTGTGCGCGTGCGTGTCTGCACAAGTCTAATACATTTTTTCTTTTTACTAATGGTTTTTTTTTAAAATAAATTACACATAAACACACACACCCATATACATACACACACATAAACACACTCAACACTGTATACTCACGAAAAGCATGCGGCACGTGCACGAGCGTTCACATAGGCACGCACGGCCGCACGCTGTATATAACAGCCCTTACACTGTTGCACTCCGCCTTGTTACAAAGTAGCCATTTAGCAAACAAGACACTGTTAAAACTGTATGGGAGAACAGCTTAAAGCTGCAGTTCAGTCTATATCCTGCATGTGTGTTTTTTTTAATAAATCAGTTCTGTAGTAAGAAATAATACTTTTTTAGCATTTTCTGTTTTTAAAAAAACAACTTTGAAAGACCAATTTTCTTGTATTCTATTTAACAAGCATTTGCTAAGGCACCGCCCCTTCATGTCCTGTCACAAACCCAGGCACACCCCTTTGTCAGCACTGCCTCCCTCTCTCTAAACGTGCACTAGCATCTGGTCACATGATCTTCCTCATAGAGTACATTCAAGGAAGCTGGAGAAAAGGGATCAGCCATGCATAGCATCTCGGATAGGCGATTTCAAACTTATTACAGTGTTTATTCCATTCATTGCACGTGTATATAATGTAAAATTGTAATAATTCCATTTATAGCAAACGTGTATATGTGAATATTATTTAGATGTATATGTATGTTACTGAAATGTGGAGTGAGTGTGTAGGTAAATACACACAATACACTTCCACTGCATATATATATATATATATATATATATATTATATATATTATATATTATATATGTATGTATATGTGAAGTTATGTGAGTAAAAAAGTGACAAAAACCCTCCATAGCAAGGCAAATAGCAAATGGAAATATTACTGTATGCTCATTTGTATGTATATATATATTTATATACACACACACTTCAAATACGGATAGTGATTCACGTAAATGATATATATATTCACTTTCTGGGAGTATAAGAGTGACTGTCCTGTTGTTCCTTTTTTTTGTATCCATCATTGAATGGTATGCACCCTCTCTTTACGTTTATTTTATACTAGCTGAGAGACCCGGCGTTGCCCGGGATGTAATATTCCCGCTCCTCTCTCTCTCCTCACCCCTCCCCCTCTCTCTGTTTGTCCCCCATTCACATCAATCCAGTTCCCCCCCTCCCTCCTTTACAGCTTCATGCAGTGTGTGTGCGTCCGTCATTGTGTGTGCGTCAGTCAGTCAGTGTGTGTGCCGCGCGCGTCAGTGAGTCTGACGCAGAAACACAAACACACACACAGACTGACTGACGCACACACACACACAGTCAGTGTGTGCGTGTGTGTGTGCCTCAGTCAGTCAGTGTGTGCGTGCGGCAGTCAGTCAGTCAGTGTGTGTGGGTGTGGGGGTGTGCGCGCGTGCGTCAGTAAGTGTGTGTGTGTCAGTCAGTGTGTGTGTCAGTCAGTGTGTGTGTGTGTGTGTGTGCGCGCGTCAGTCAGTGTGTGTGTGTGTCAGTGTGTGTGTGTGTGTGTGTGTGTGTGTGTGTGTGTGTGTGTGTGTGTGTCAGTGTGTGTGTGTACCATTCATTGTGTGTGTGCTGCGCGGCGTCTGTGTGGGGGTGTGCGCGCGTGCGTCAGTCAGTGTGTGTGTGTGTGTCAGTCAGTGTTTGTGTGTGTGTGTCAGTGTGTGTGTGTTTGTTTGTGTCAGTGTGTGTGTGTGTGTGTCAGTGTGTGTGTGTGTGTCAGTGTGTGTGTGTGTGTGTGTCAGTGTGTGTGTGTGTGTGTGTGTGTGTGTGTGTGTGTGTGTGCGTGCAGCAGTCAGTGTGTGTGTGTGCAGCAGTCAGTGGGTGTGTGTGCAGCAGTCAGTGTGTGTGTGTGTGTGTGCGCGCGTCAGTCTGTGTATGTGTGCGTGTGGCTGTGAGGGGTTGTGTGCATGCGGCTGTGAGGGGTTTGTGTGCGTGCGTCAGTATGTATGTGTGTGTGTGTCAGTCAGTGCGTCAATCAGTCAGTGTGTGTGTGTGTGTGTGCGTGCGTCAGTCAGTCAGTGTGTGCGTGCGTCAGTGTGTGTGCGTGCGTCAGTCAGGGTGTGTGCGTGCGTCAGTCAGTGTGTGTACGTGCGGCTGTCAGGGTTTGTGTGCGTGCGCCAGTCAGGGTGTGTGTGCGTGCGGCTGTCAGTGTGTGTACGTGCG
>NC_134499.1:26324914-26509208 GCF_040206685.1 Ascaphus truei
GAACTGCAGCTTTAAGTGAACTTAATACATTCCTGAGGCTTTTTACTTTAATAAAATGATATATATTTTTTTTATTACCCGAGTTGGAGATAGAACCGTATAAAATAATCTTATAAACACAAGTCACTTTTAAAGCTTTACACTCTTCTGCCCCTCCTTACATCTCAGCCCTAATTTCTCGTTATGCACCATCCAGACTCTTGCGTTCTTCTCAAGGATGTTTTCTTTCTACCCCCTTTGTATCTAAAGCCCTCTCCCGCCTTAAACCTTTTTCACTGACTGCCCCACACCTCTGGAATGCCCTTCCGCTCAGTACCCGACTAGCACCCTCTCTATCCACCTTTAAGACCCACCTTAAGACCCACTTGCTTAAAGCATATGAATAGCACTGTGGATATTCTGAACACATGATACATAAAGCTTGGCCCCCTGCAGACGCACTTACCAGAACTCCCTCCTACTGTCTCTGTACATTCTACCTACCTACCAATTAGACTGTAAGCTCCTCGGGGCAGGGACTCCTCTTCCTTAATGTTACTTTTATGTCTAAAGCACTTATTCCCATGATCTGTTATTTATATTATCTGTTATTTATTTGATTACCACATGTATTACTACTGTGAAGCGCTATGTACATTAATTGCGCTATATCAATAAAGACATACAATACAAGTACAGATAGCAGATGTAATGGTGCTTGTATCATGTCACCAGTAATGCAAAGTAGTGTTATTTCTTGAAATGTATCTTTGTCCGCAATAATAGGATTTGTATTTCTCCATAGGGCTAAAAAGGTTGTGCTTCAGGGTTCCAGTACCATTCACCTATTGGAGCTGCAAGCCTTGGCCTTGAGCATGAATTTACCCACTTACCTGGTGCAAGACGCAGGCAGGACCCAGGTAATGGGATTGGTGTACTGCAGAGAGGGGGCTGAACAAATGCTACTGTTGCATATCGGCATTCATTTGCACTTCCAGTGCACTGAGGTTAAGGGCTGTTATATACAGCATGCAGCCGCGCGTGCACGTGCAAACGCGCGTGCACGTGCCGCATGCTTTTACTGTCTATAGAGCCGTGTGTGTGCGCTCGCGCGATAAGATTTTTTGAAAGAAATTTTTTTGAATCTTTTTTTTTTTTCGTTCTGCAATTATTGACACATACGCGCGCAGGCAGCGGCGCGAAAAGATGATTTTCCGCATCTTCGCTGCTGTCTGTCGGCTCCCCTCTTCCTGCCGTGCGCGCGCGGCCCTTTTATAGAAAGGCTGATTAACGTCAGCCAACTAAAAGTTCGCGCGCACAGCGTAGCACACGCACGGCACTATAGAACGTGCCTAATACGTTCTTGCATCAGATTGCAGCTGGATCGCAGACTGTCCTCTCCATCATGGGCGAAGAAGAAAGTGTAAACAAGGTGACCGGGAAACTGAAGCTGCTGAACTGAAGATGGAGCAGAGAAGAGACCTGCGCGCTTCCTTGACCAATGTGTGGCCAGTGGTATTATTGAAAGGAAGGCTGGCAAAATGTTGCAAACATTTCCCCAAACAAAATGTGCAGTACTTTCATGCAGAGGGCAGTGGAACGGGAATACTTGGCTCATGTGCACTACACTTGATAAGTGATGTCTCGCTACCCCCATTCCAGAAATAAGATTCACCTGTGTGTGCACGTACAAAACTGCAAGGGTGGCAAAGATAGGGAAGAGTGCAGCTAGAAAGCACTACTGAAATCCAGTTCAGTAAATGATCATTATAATTGTGTTCTAGCCCCGAGTACCGCTGCTTGCTAAAGGCAATACTTGTTGTTTTGTAATTATTGTAATGCTGAAGCAACGCAGAGGTATCATAACTTGTTCAAACAAGTCAAGTGATATAATATTATATCCAGGTTTTGGCCTTTCGAACAAACCGTACCTGATGAAAGGAGCAGAAACACAGAGTTGGTAGATGTGACTGATTTCTGCTCCTGTGTTTGTGATGGGCATCATGGTTTCATTACCCATTGTGATCCGGAATAACCATTTCACATATTTCCCACACAATATAATTTGTACTCGCAAGCCAGAAAGTCTGAAAAGCGGGTTTCTAGAAGTACATAACCATTCTTACTCCTGTTTTATGTTATGCCTAGGTTATCTAAATTGTGTCAAATGTATGGTCAAATATGAATTGATATTTTAAACGGTGTATAAATATACTTTGTATTTTCATAGCTCACCTTTTTCCTAGTGAGTGGTCTGAGTTGAATCCAGTTTTTATCTGATCACTTACACAACAGGCATGGTTGTACCTTTACCCCACATGTTCGTGTTTTTTTTTTATAAATGTGATTTATTTATATTGTAAGAACATATACACCAGATAGTGTTCCCGCTGATTAGCCTGAAGTGTGATATTTCCTATAATGTCACGATCTGTTAATGTAATATGCACAGTTCTCAAGTAGTTAAGCTTAATTCTAACAAGACCTAGGAACTGACCATACAGTACTCTACAATGTACATTTACAAACAGTGTAATCTGTAGGGACATGAAATCAAAATCTCATAAGGTTTACAGTCTAAACCAGGGGTCACAAACTCAGACCTCAAGGGCCACCGACAGGCCAGCTTTTATGGATATACCTGCTTTAGCACAGGTTGCAGGGATATCCATACCATCTAGCTTGTTGGTGGCCCTTGATGACTGAGTTTGACACCCATGGTATAAATGAAGGTTCATCATTAAACCGTTCTAGCTGTAATAATCTCTGTTATCGCTAAAGTGTAAATTGCAAGCCCTTTGTTGAATTTGCAGTCCTTGATTTCAAATATCCCAAAGCATTGTACTAAATTAGGCTCCTGTGAAAAATGCTCACCATGCTTGAACTTGAACTCCTTGCAGCAAGAATATTTGTTCTATGTTTGAGACAGTTACTCGAGAAGGAAGTCCTATCTCAGAAAATAGGGTTCTTTAACCGCTTTAATACATTGTCTAAACCACTCCCTATCTGAAGGGGTGAAACAGGATTTAATTGATTGGATATAAACATTGTGTGCTGCTAAAATATTTACATCTAATTTATTCTTTGGTGTATGCATACGTGTTGGCTGTGAGCATGAGATTACCAAGACACCTGTTAGTAATCTGTTTATAAAGTCTATCACACCTGCTGGATATATATGTGTATGTATATACAGTATATACAGTATACAGATATATTCTATCCAAAAGGTATAAAAAGGATGATGTTGGATTAAACCTTATGTCTGTTTGTTAGAAATGAACAAAATCTAGAGATACTGGTATGTGACTGAACAATTTGTACAGTGAAGCTAAAGTGATGAAATGTTTTCCTGCTTTTTAATTAAATGCTTTCCCATTCTATCAGCTGTGTGAGTAATGTTTTACCCTGATTGTGTGTGGATGTTTTTAGGTGTATCTTAAGCCACTGGATACATTCATACCAAGCCTGGTTTATCCTTTGCAGTTCATTTTATGAATGTACTAGCTGAGAGACCCGGCGTTGCCCGTGAGTTAAATTGCGCTATTACTTCTTAAATAATGAGGTGAACACCAAAAGAAACAACAAAAGGAGAACTGAGGTTTATGAAGTGTGTGTGTGTTGGCCAAAAAAAACCTTCTAGTTACGGAGATATTTGCATTGATATATTACTTTAGGATAGCACTTAAATTGCAGCCCACAATAAAACATATTTGTAGTTGAATTTGAAAAATAAATAATATATATATATTTATTTTAAGGTGAAATTTACAGACTTATTCTATATATGACAAATCGGCTCTTTTTGTCTGACAATCCCTACTGACTCGTGAATTTTTGGGCTGGAAACGTCCGCTTTTGCATATTGAGTTACCCCATTAAAATTCTTCATCCTGACCATAGAAGACTGAGAGCTAGTGCACTAATCTGTAGTATCAGATTTCAATGCCATTTAGGTAATATCTACAAGACAGAGGCGCAAACACAGCCTGCCATGGTGTAGATTCCTTTAATCACAAAGTAAGTTAAAGGGTAAAAATGCACTCAGTTAAATGTGTGATGTGTACACAATTACACACAGCTTGCCCGTCCCTACTATACTGCTTGGCCCCCCTGCTGCCTGAGGGTCAGCTGCCACACAAACAGGACCTTCTGCCCAGCGTCTCCTCCACACGGGGTTACTTCCGGATTTCCTACGGAGTGTCTGTGGTGCCATTCTTCCCTCCAACTCGATTCACAGATTATATTGTTTTGTTATAGAGGCTTGTTAAGTCCATGTACGTAAGGCTTACTGCCATATTCTCTTCCTAACACCTTGCCCCTTTCATAAATGGTACAATATATAAAAATAGGATAAAAATTACTTCATAAAAACATTATGGGGGGAAATTAATGGATTGCCCATAAAAAGAACAGAGAAACATGACATTAAGAAAAAAATATATATATATATATATATATATATATGTGTATCTCATTAGAAAAATGAATACAATATAAAGCAAAAAATAGAAGCTATATATAAAAAAATGTAAATGGAGTCAAATGAAAGTGACACTAATAAAACTGCATAAACCATACATCCTACACACCTGGTATAAAATACAAAAGGAGAAAAAGTCCATATAAGAAAACATGGTAAAAATATGTGGCTTCTAAACTGAAATAAGGTGTGTACAGTTAAATAAAAGCTGCTATGTCAATATTTAAACCTGGAGGCTGGAGTCCAGCGTATGCCTCCAATAGGTTTCCCTGCTTCTCAATCATATCAGCCTATTACCCCCTCGAGCAGCAGTAGGGACAATCTCCATCTATTAGTTTAAATCCTGAGGTGTCTTGTGTACCGCTAAATAGTGTTGAGTCCGTGTTGTAAGGAGCCATTTTTAATATACCTTTATTCTCTACTTTATTTTATAAGGATTATATAATATCTCTTGGTCCTACTTTTATATTGTGTTACATGGACATTGAATGACATATCACATAAGGTATATTGCAATTGATGAATTATGTGATGAGAAAAACTCCACTTTAGAAGTAGAATGAATGCTATTGGTATTCTTCAAATCTAAAAAATTGAATGTACATCTAACCTGTGTTTGCAGCACATCTCAAACACCTAGCTGGTTTCACTGTTGGCCAGGTGGCGGGATCATTGTGGGTGGGATACAATACTGGGTTCCAGAGCTGCTCTAGAAAGGAAGATATCTGGTAAGGCATCTGATTTGAGGATACTCCAATGTATCTTAATGATTTTGTTCATAGGTCTTGTTGTACCTAGTGGTAAATGGTGACTTCCTCTCTGATACTGTTCAAATTATTGTGGGCCCCTTTTTTTCCCTTAGAATGTACCCTTGCATTTGTGATAAGGTAGGCTCTATCCAATTAAGTAGTTCTTTTCAGCACCTTCTCTACGATCTGACCATTGTAATGCTTTTCAAGGACTGTACTTGAGTTTCACTGATCTTTAAATTCAAGTCTTTTGAACCATTCCAACCACTTTCTTGTATAGTTTTCTGTGGGTTGTATAATCTTCACACACAAAAAAAGTCCAAAAAGACATTTTTTGTTTGATCTGTTTTAGAAGTTGAAGATAATGAAAGTAAAAGATATTATGACATGTAAGACCACTGGGAGCTCATCAGTCCCTCCCCCGGCATGTCTGCCGTGAGGTCCACTACTGTGCTATGCTGCTGTTTCATTCTACCAAACAATCTCTGGGACATAACGCCCAAGTAGTTCCTAAAAGGAGTCAGTTTGAAAGGCAGCCAAAGGGTGTCGCCGTTTGCTGATGTTTAGTAATGTTACAGCTACTCTAATACATTCTGAAACTCACCCACCCTTTCATCCCCCGTACCCAATGTCTCAACCTAACCTTCTTTATAGATTGTAAGCTCCTTGTGGCAGGGCCTCTTCTAGCACATTGCAGACAAACTACCTTTCAAACAATGTTAATCCTGTCTGCAAATGTTACTTATGCCCATAATCATATCTGACTGTCCATGAAGTGTCTATAAATTAAATGCATAAACTTTGCTCATTTAATGCAACCATGTATTATTATATCTCTGGCTTTTTCTTTCTCATGTGTATCAAAATAATTGTGTTTAAGTGTAGTTGTTCTCAAACTGACTGTAAAGTATTGCAGTGTCCCCTTAGGTGGAGGCCTGTATTTACGCAAAAAATAAATGATGATGATGTTAGACTCAACATTATTTAGAGTAGGTTTATCTCCCTTCCAGATATAACATTATTATCTTTATCTTCCCTGAAAAATGGTGTGAAATAAAGTGGTTATTTAACCAGTCTGCTCTTCCCAAAAGTCCATCAATAAATTAGCAAAGCTTGGGGAGAATTTAGTCTCCATCACTGTACCACATTATTTTTACAAATGAAAGAAATTGTGAGTTAAGATGAATAAAAATTCTCATTTTGTTCAGCATTGATAGATCTAGTGCTTGAACATCACATTATCCAAATAAAATCATCTGTAAAAATCTTAAAAGTTCAATGGCATCATGTAGGCATGGTTTGACATTCAATACCGTGCCTTGCAAAAAGTAATCCACGTATTGATAGGTATCGGGGTTCCCTCACTACCTGATTTAATCGCTCGTCCTGGACGCTGGTGATAAAACCTGGTGTATGCATGTGAATTTTGCATCAGAAAGGATGCCTACTACATTTTTTATTTGTGTGGCACCAACATATTCCATAGGGAGGGGGTGGGGGGCACAGCAAGGTGGGGGGACAAGTCTTAGAGGCGGAAGAAGTCATGAAGTGGAGAGACGTAGACTGCATGTAGGCTTGGACCTCTGTCATTTGCAGTGGACAAAAAGGTGTATTAATACTTTAAGAAATTGTGCATTGAATCCTTTACTAGTCACTTATTTTGGATGATTAGGCCTCCCCTCGTCTGCCTATCCAATGCCCTTTATCAGTATTTGTTGAGACCCTTTAAGGCTTTCCTTTCTTCCCCTTTGAGATGTTGTTTACAATTTTAGATTTTTGTTGCATAGGTCGTTCAGTTCATTATTGACAGCAAAATAAAATGTTTCTACTAGATTCCTCTTAGAAGGAATGGGATAAAAATTAGATGATGGTTTCAAGTCAATATGTTAAAACTTTGGGGTTTCTGGGTCCGGTGTAAGTTCAAAACAATCCACAATTTTTCTCCAACTCCAATCGGCTTATCAAGTATCCCATGACTTTCATATCCTGATCTGTACACTCCTGATTGCGCCCACGGGCTGGATCAGGGGTACCCTATTTCGGACCCTTGACAATCTTATCAAAGTTTCTCTAAAGTGTGAGTTTTCTTACATATTTTTCCAAATCGATAAGTTTTAGTTTGATGCACTTTGGATGCAAAAGAGACTTTTCTGGAGTAGTGGATCTTTAATTAAAAAGGTAAACCAGAGATTAAAAATACTAGTGGGTTTATTATCTAAATCGGTAACAGATTTCCTTCTTTTTACACTTTTGTTCTCTGCCTCCTCTCGTTCTACCCTCCTTATACAATTTTCATTGTATCAAATGGCCTCGCTCCTCCCTCATCTCCAAATAAGCAGCTTAGAGCTACGAAACGTGTAGGAGATATTTTTGGCTGTTCCCACACGGAGCTAAGTTGTAAGCGCATTGGTGTTGATGTTAGGCACATCACACATCTAGGTTTGTGAGTGATTTTTATTGGATTTTACTATGAATCATTAAAGTTTATCTGCACTTCTGTTTTAGATGATATGTCATCTATATATCCTCATCACAGACGTACGTACTGGAACTGTGATAAACTACCGGTTTATTGTTTACTGCTGTCCTATCCCATTACTTCTGAATGCAATATTTTAATTTCAAAACACTAGAGGGTGCTCTTGTCTTTTACCAAGAGAATTGTGAAATGATTTCCTGATCTGGTTGCGTTTACAAATTTTAATACTGGTCACAAGACTATGAGGTCATTAAGGAACAGCAGGAAGAGAGTCACCTCTATAAGCAGACTTTTTATATAAGGTTTAGAAAGTAAGTATACGATCATGTTGAGAGGGGCATAATATTTATTCTTTATACTCAAAGCTGCATGCGGACTACTTAAATCAATAAGCGCTTCGAGATTTCGAATAACAGAGATTTGAACTCAATAGAGAACCCCCTATACAAGAACGTTAGCCTGGGCTTATAGTGACGGCGTCGCTGACGTCACGCTACGGTCGCTGGAAAAATCAAATTGACGTGACTTCCAGCGATCGCGACCAATCCGTCGCTCTGTCACGACACTCCTACTACAAGCGCACGCTACGGCTTCAATACATTTGTTTGAAACTTCGCTGTCGCCGGCATTATGAGCGCAGCCTTAAAAATATGTAGTGAGATAACATACATTGAACTTTCAGAAATATTAGAGATATAATTATTATTACATTAGGGAAAAATGTATACGTGACAGTTCAACATTGACATATTGATAACTGTAACCAGGGTAATTATATGAAATATAAGAGAGATTAAATATGAAGCTACAAAATGTCTGAATCAATGCACTGAGAAATAGCCCAGCCACGTCAACAGCAAGAGACACATTTCAGCACTCCCGCATTCCTTTCTATTTAAGGATGATACTGCAAGGCTTTGGCTTACAGAGCTGTGAAAAGCAAAAGGATTCTTAAGCAAGCTTCAAGATATGTCAAGATTTGTTCAGCTCCCTAATGGCTTAACCCTGTCACTGCCACATGGGGTCGGCTTCATATTGTACAGATGCATTCGTTCGGCTTCATTCCTTTCTTTTAATATGGCAAACTTGACTACACTTCGTTAATCTGACGGAACTGCTGAAAACTTCACTTTTTCAACACCCAAGGGAGAAAGAAAAAGTTGATTTTGATATATACAAAGGAAATGCAACAAATAGTGGGTTCTACAAACAGTTTATTTATTTTTTTAACACAGTAACAATACAAAATGCTTCACGCAACATAACTTTCTAGAGCCAAGTAACTTTGCGCACGTGTCATCTTCTGTTTTCATTGCAGGTTTAAACTTGTGCAGCTACTTGCCCACCTCATACATAGGTTTAAATAATAGTAGTGTTAGGCAGCGGCCAGGGTGGGAGAGCACTCGCTGGCGCTCAAGCGCCATCAGGCGCTGGGTGTTTCATGGCCAGGCAGTTGCGCGCTTGAGGGGGCGTGTCCTTCACGTCACGGAGCTGGTTCGCCCTCATTGGGCAAACAGCTCACGTGACGCCTCAGCGAGCAGCCAAATCAAACTTGGTTGTCTCATCAAGCAGGTAAGCGCCGCGCATGGGCAGGCGCTTGCTCACGCTGGCCACACACATTGCATCCATGTTTTTCATCGTGGCCAGAGTGAGCGCCCCCGCCCGCACAGTGGCACCCTGGCCGAGGCCTTATTAGAGAGCTTACAAAAATACTTAACGGTTCATGATTAACAAAAAATTGTGTCAATTAAAAGTGTGAAAACACACCCACACACACACATATATATATTTGTTTTAAAATTATATACTTCTTGTTAAGCTGACTTTCGCTTATAACAGCAGGCAACATTTTTATTTGGCTAAAGTCCAGTCAGAGAACAGGATATTCAGTAACCGGAAGGAAACAAGTAGGAAGAATTGAAGGTTTTTTTTTTTTTTTGTTTTTTTTTTTTAAACGTTCAAAGCTTTAATGTCATTGTAGAGTAGAGGTAAAGATTTTATAAAAAATAAATTAGAAAAAATAACATTCCTTAAATCAGTGTTTCTCAACTCAAATACTCAATTCCCCCCAACAGGTCAGGTTTTCAGGATATCCCCGTTTCCGTACAGGTGGCTCAATCAGAGGCTCAGTTGAAGCAGGGATATCCTGAAAACGTCACCTGTTGGGGGGGGGGGGGGGGGGGCTTGAGGACTGGAGTTGAGCACCCCTGCGGCTTACATAAACATCATACAGGTTTTACATGATCGCTAGTAACACAGTGTATACAAGATTTTCATAAAATGAGACTGTTTTCTCTTCCAAATTTGGTCCCATCAGTTCTTGGAATGATATGAGGGTCTAGTTCCATTTTTATGCAGTCATGTTTTATTGAAAATACAACGTAAACAAGATTTTTTTTTTTTTTTTTTAGAAGAACATACCTTAGTTAGTAGATGGGAAACCTTAGCATGGTCAGTATGTATAAAGTTCACACAGTGGCAGTAACAAGGAAAACACACTATTTGGACCCACCTGGAAGTATTGAAACAGATATTGGATTGTGCTCTATGATGGTAGCACACATTTTTCAGTTGTTTAATTTGCCACTTTGATATTTTATATATAATCTATCAAGGCAAGCTGGCCGCACACACTAGGTAAGAGTTGTACAGGCAGATGTGGTGCAAGGTAGATAGGGGGTAACTGTAAGTCAGTAAGGGTCACGTTATTGATCCAAAATACCAGCACTGCACAAGTGGAACAAATTGAGTATTTATTAAGTTAAACGAGCAAACATTTAGCCAGACATTTCCGTCCCCATGGGGGACCTTCTTCACCCTTCAAGCTCTATATTGTCTGAAGCGGCCATTTTCATCTGCAAATCCCCACAGACTTCATTGAATTGAATTCATTCAATGAAGTCTGTGGGAATTTGCAGACAAAAATGGCCACCTTGGACAATATAGAATTTAGCCCTTAAGCATCCTATGGAAGTGCAGCTGGCATGAAGTTATATATTTAAGGTTGCATATATACAGGATTGAATCCAATCTCCATCTCCATCTCCATGCTCCAAGACATTCACAATCTACTCTAACAACACTTCATGGGTACTTGCTGTGTAAACCACCTGAACTGGTCCTCTGACAGAAGGCTGAACTAAAACAGATAAAAACATAGGCTACTTCAACCATGTGGCCTGAACAATTTTTATTTACTAACTGTCTTTTCACTGCAATCAACAAAAATCACAAATACTGTCGCAGGTTTAGCTTTGGTAAATCATCTGCAGAAATGTATTTTACTTGTCTTACTTTTGCTTTCATCTTATTATTCTCTCACACACAGCAGGTTAGAGGTAAAGTATTCTGGTATATTACAAATAATTTTTGTAGTGCAATTAACAACTGTAACGTGTATGTAAGGGTATTACATTATTTATATCCATACGTATTCCATGAACCTATTAATCTTTTTCAAAGGCTTGAAACAAGTTCTGGAGTTTCCGGCTTAACAATTTTAATGATATTCTCCACTGACATGTATGCTGGAAACTGTGTATGTTCAGTTGGCTGTCTCAACAAATCATTGAATGATTCTTTTAATGTAAACGATCCAAGGCCAAACTGAGCCTTCTGGAACTCATAAACATAAAATAATTGCAAATGATAGAGACCAAGAAGAAGGCAGTCCAAAGGTAATTCCTCCCATTCTGACAAATTATGTATTATTTTGTCCAGTTTGTCATCAACATTGTTTGTTGAAGCCTTCTCCAGAAATGACGGAAACTTCTTCGTATAAAATAGAGCTGAATACTGGAATATTGGCTGGTGCAAATATCTTTCAAAATAATTTGAAAAAGGCTTTGACCATTGTCTTCGGAATTCTTCATGCTTATCTTTCCATTCTTCCACGCTTTCCGAGTTACGTAATTTCTCAATATTATCCTTCAACACTTGTACGTCATCTTTTGTTCCATCAGCAGATCTTCCCCAAAGATCAATGCTTTTCAAAATGTGATTTCTACCCAAAACCAATGAAATGTTTGGCATTACTGCTTTAAAAGCCCCGATAACACCTTTCCTCCAATCAACTGCCAAAGGTATATGTTGGCTGGAACTTAATTTTAAGCAAGGCAAAATTTCGCTAATGAACATCTTATGGTACTCCTGTACCTCACCATTATGAATCAAGAACGCGACAGGAAAAATTGGATTTGATTCCAAAGTTGTGTTTCTCATCATAATGCAAGTAACATAATATTCTTCATGATAGAAGCTTGTATCATATGAAATCAGCTGTTGAATTTTGTCATCCTTTGATGCCATATTTATCAAGCCTTTGCTTACTTCTAGTAGCTCTTTGGACCAAGCAAACACCACCACATCAGGAATAAGTTGGAAATATCTGATAAAATCAACTTCATGTGCCAGCTCTATTGCATTAAATATCTCGTCTCGCTCCATTTTGTGGTCTTTAAAAGACTTCATATTTTGCCTGTGTCTTGAATGTTAAGGATTCTTGCGTCATGTTCTTTAGCCACTTTCCATGCATTTAACCTGTTCTTAAGACAATTCTACCGTGCTTCACCAGTGACTGGATTTCTAGCATAAAAATAAAAACCAATGTAGCATCTTATTTTGTGGGGGGTTTAGACAACAGACAGAATGTTCTAGTCACCCACTTCAAAAGGTTTCGATGAATATTAAAACGTCCTTCTGCTCTGCTTTAATGCCTGTTAAAGGAACATTTTTTACATTGTGTAATATGGAAAGTACAATGTTATTTCATGTACAAAGCAAATTATATTATGACTGTATTTTGTGCTTGTTGACACTTCTCTTTTTGGCAAGTAACATTTTTAGATTTTATTTTATTTATTGATATTTGAATTGCATCAATACTGTTTTTGTTTTTGTTTTTAAACATTTTTAATGCCATTAAATCATCTCCATTACCAACGTGCTAAACTACATTCAATATTATGATTAGCAACTGGAACTAAATGCAGGGAAATTGTCTTCAATGCTACACTATTGAGATTTTAACAAAAATAAATAAATATTGCAGCAGTATGTAATACTTTACATTTGCAGTCCAATACAAAAAGTATTAAAGCAACTGACCCCTGTGCCGAACAGTAGGAGAAGGAGCGGCTCAGTGAGTAAAGACACTGACTGGCATTGAGAAGCAGGGGGGCCTGGTTCAATTCCCGGCTCCTTGTGACCTTGGGCATGTCATTTTATCTCCCTGTGCCTCAGGCATCAAAAACATAGATTGTAAGCTTTACGGGCAGGAACTGTCTGCAAAATGTCTCTGTAAAGCGCTACGTAAAACTAGCAGCGCTATACAAGAACATGCTATTATTATTATTATATTAGATAACTATTCTCTCCCCCCCACCAACCCCCACAAAAAAGGGGGCTTTTGGATCTATACAGTGTAATGTCGGTAATACCCTGGATTTGAGAACTGATGCTAAAAATGGAGTGATGCGAGTGAGACTTGACTAGGGAGCTTACACTTCATTAACCCTTTTTCTGCCGGGGGTGGGGGGGGGAATTTCTACTGACAACTAAGGAATTAAGAACGCTTTAACCCGTTGTTAAACCTGCCTGCAGCCCTCGGGTGCCACCTCAGTGAGGCCATTGTGTGACAATGTCGTGTCTGTCACCCGGTGTCTCGCCTCCCTGGGTACCTGCGCACTGTAGGCCTCGCCCTGGTTGCTAGGAGACGTGGGTGATGGGTCCGCGCCCAGCCGCCGGTTTGATTCAGAGGTCACCGGGCGATGGCGTAGTCTGGAAGCTTCTCACGGCGCGCGCTTCAGTCCTCACGTGACCTCTAGCGCAGAGCCAAACGAACGAGTGCGCACGCGCGACGATCTATAATTACGCCGCTCGAGTTTCTAGGCATGCGCGACTGGCTTCCTCTGCGCATGCACAAGGTGCCACCGCCATTCCTGCGGATTGCAACAGCACATTCATTGCAGAGCCAGAGCTGACTTTATTTAGAAGGAGCAGATCCGCTTCTATTGGGACTGCAGTTTTACGGAGCTAGTCAACAACAAACGATAAACTGGCTTTTCATTTCAAATCTCATTCCTGTCATATTGTAAAAATGTCCAATTGCTTTGTTACAATTACTAATGGTCTTTATAAACACTTTGCCATCTATTGTGATTTTACCCATTTCAATTATTGGAGTGGAGTATTGCTATAGTTCAAGTCTGCTTTAAGAGAGTTTGTGACAAAACAATACTTATGATTTGTGCATTTTGTGATTTGTGCTGCTTACTGCATTGTGGTTTTTAATCCAACGTTTGCAAAGTTAATGACAAATGGCAAATAAAAACAACGTTAAAATTGCAGAAGAGGAGCTACATGGGCGAATGCTTGTTTTGTATATATTTTTATTTATCTTTTCAGTCACAAAAGTGTGTGCCATTTCCAGGCAAATAAAGACAAGCAACATTTCCAAGTTCCATCTGATAAAGAATTAGACCATGTAAAAAAAATAAATTAAAAAAAGTTTGTGCGCCAAGCACACGCATTGCAAGTGAAACTTCTTAGATGGCGGCCCAAGTCACTTTTACCTGTGCATTCAAGCCCCGCCCCCCCGTCAGTCCCAGTTCCTACCTTGTCACGCACCTTTCCACAGCGGTGCGTGACAGGTTTTCAATAAGGCAGGGGAATTTAAGTTGAGTTTGCGACGGAGGCGTGGCCACGCTCCCGCTGGCGGTTCAGCCAATGAGGGCAAACCAGCCGCATGAGGTAATGGCCACGCCCCTGCAAACCCACCGCCACACCCCCTCCCGTCGCAAATGGTCCCTCTCCCCTCAGGACCGCAGTGCAGCGCTGTGCACGCACTGCCCCCCCACCGGACGCGCGTGTCATAGTGCTGACTGGGACCTCACCCTTAGGCTACGCTTATAGTGCTGGCAACAGCAACGAAAAATTTGATTTTTCCAGCAACCGCAGCATGACATCAGCGTTGCTGTCACTATAAGCCCAGCCTAAGGCTAAGGCCCCGCTCCCAGAGTCAGCGCGCCCGCACTGCAGACAGGCGGTGCGCTGACATACACAGACAGCGATATGCGGTCTGTAGGGAGCGGGGGCCGGAGCGGGAGGGGGAGGTTTGACAGGGAGGGGGGGCGTGGCTTGAGCGGAGGGACCCGCTACTCTCCCCCCCCTCCCTCCACGGACTCGGGCTGGAGCTGCTGATGGTAAGTAAAACACACACACACAGGCAGGCACTCGCACTCAGACACCTACACACACACAGACAGGCACGCTGCTGTCACTCCACACTCCTCCCTGCTCCCCGAAGCCTCCCCTCCCCATTGGCTTACAGCCACACCACGTGACGCGTCAACGCTAGGGATCACCATTTTCTTGTGTCCCATAGCGGCTGACGCGCCACAGCGTGTAGTGCGCTGTGCCGCCAGGGGGGACCGGGACTGGCTCGCGAGGATTCCCCTGCTGGTGGGGAACTCGCGTGTGGCCGCCCGCGCCAACGAGCGCAGCGGGACCGAGGCCTTAGGCTGTGATTATACCGAAAAATGCCTGTGGTGTCTCCCGTAGCGACACCACATGGCACAAAAACAAGTGTTATACATACCTGAAAACCGCTTATACCAAATTCAACGGTCTCCCCGCTTGCTACTGCAAAGCAGGAGACAGTTCAGGAGATGGGCAAATTTATTTTAAATTAGCGACGGTCGCATCACATGACGCAGCCGTCCAATCAGTGAAGTTCAGTGCACCAGTGTTTTGCTGAATACTGAGGAATTGTGGAACAGGAAGTGACATCTGAGCATATCTACCCTTGCTAAATCTCTTGTGGATGTGCACATGTAGCGCTGCAGCGTCACTACTTATGAAGCCACAGAAGAGCGCTGCTGCACTGAAGCTCTTGGTATAAATCACAGCCCAAGGCCCCGCTGCAAGCGCCTTTACGCCCGCCTTGCATCCTGGTGGCACGTGCACGACGCTTCACCACGATCAGCAGGCAACTTTTTTTAGGCACGTGGGGGCATGGCCAAAATGGGTCGGATGGGTCATGTAAGGGACATACCAAAGCTTCCAAGGGATTGAGACAAAACAAAAACCACACTGGTTACCACTTTAACCTTTTATTTTACAACAGCCTGTAGAACGGTACCGCCATTATTCTACCCGTCTATCGTAGATTTTTACATAGTTTGGCCCGTCCTTGATCCATCTGGCAATACAAAGAGTGCATCTATCTACTACATCCCTCTCTATTGGTATATTCTTTCAACATCTTACTAAATCTAACATGTGGAATTGCCTCTCCAATTCGTTTGCTCGATTCCAACAATCTTGCATGGTAAACAATCGAAGGGTTACAAAGAGTTCCTTGAGGAAGGATCCACCCCGTTGGCGATCTCCCCTTCATTGGCTCCCTGCCACACCATGTGACGTGTCACCGCACGGGAACACAATCCTGTTGTATCCCCTGCCGGCTGACGCGTCACAGTACGCAGTGAGCGAGGAGGCTCTGGGGACAGCTAGGTAGAAGGTATGGGGCTGTTGGGAGGCGCGCAGGTCGCCAACTGTAACGGGGACCTAGCCTAAGACTACAGTCCCAGTGAGCACATTGTCGCGAGCAATCGAGTGCCCAGCAGCACTTGTGGCCTTCACCCGAGAACTTCACATCACTCATGACTGGGGGGGGGGGGGGGGGTCAGGGGCGATGACATCATGGGGCTGGTTCACCCTCATTGCTGAACTGCTGCCATGACCATCGCTCGGCCACCATGCCAAAAGTAAAATTTCTTGACTTTTCAAAATGTGATCGCGCTTTGTGAATGTGCACGCACAAACCGAGTGGGCCAGCGTCTCGTTTGCGCCGCGCACGTCATCGTGTTTTACTAAAACACCAAAAGAAAAAACAATTGGAATCACACTCACAAATTCCCTCTTAAAATCGTGCAGTGTGACGGTTCAGGCCGTCTTAGCCCCTTTGCTGTTCTGTCCCGCAGAGTTGATGTTCCCCGTATAATGGGGTTGTGGTTGTCTAGCCTCGAGGGGTCCCCGCAGTGGCGTACAGACTGGTAGAAAAGCCCAGTATCCCAAATGTACCTATTTGTATTGTGACAAGTTACACAGCATCTCATTCGGTAAATCCAATATTATTAAATATCTATTTTTAGTCCTGCTATAGTGGGAACTTTTTTTTGAGAAATTGGATTCATACCAGTTTTATTTAAAATATAAAAATAGTCCCAAATACTTTTTCTTGGGTATTTTTAATGTGCAGTACAAGTAATCTAAATAGTGTGTTGATATGTCTTATTTTAACTCAAAGAGCTGCAATAACCAACCATACTGTTTTCTCACAAAACTTGCAACAGATAGGTATCCAAGGCGCACTCTTGGTAAAATAAGTTAATACCAAACACGGACTATATAACTGCAATTACAAATGCAGACCAAACATCACTGATCTCTTCTGCAGCAGTTTCCTCCATGTCAAGATTTGAATCATGTATTCTGGTATAACACAAAACCTCATGCAGAGATACACATATAGAAACACAGATGGTATAATAACGTTTTACTATAGGTCACATAAAACACACAGTGGGGAAACATTCACACTTTTCCCCACTGTTTGAAAACCGTGAGCAACTTGAAATAGGTAAAGTCTGGTCTCCACCATTCTGGGGGGGAAATAAATATTGTTAATTCCATACCTACATTACCTAGTATCAACACTTCGTGTTATAAGCTTTCTTACACAACCAGCAGAGCTATGTATATGTAGTTTATTTTGTTTAACATTCCTGTTTTCCCCATGATGTGGTGTATACAGAGCACCTCTTCTAAACATCTTAATTATTCTTACACGAAAGAGGGGAAAAAAAAAAGAGAGTATACGCGCCGTGCACGTGCATTTTAAGTGAAACTTGTGTCTTGTCAGTGAAATGGTGTATATTGTAGTTTGTGTTGCGGGAACGAGCGTCCGAGTAAGGCTGAGGCTATACTGAGGCGCTTTGTGGCCTAGGGGGAGACGCGACGGGGAGGCGTGGAGTCACAGAGCTGGTTCACCCTCATTGGCTGAACCGCTCACTTGACCCTGCCGTCGTGCCACAAAATCAAATTATTTTGTCACACGAAAAATTGGCCACTCCGTCGCTCTTGTGCACTCTATGGCCGTCCTCATTGAGGTATAGCCTTTTGTTTGCATTACATGGCCGCGGCCTAAGGCTCTGGAGCATGTGTCTTTTACCCTGGCGGCGCTTGACGACTCAGCGCATGTGCGGAGCATGTCAGCAGCTTGTGCGCATGCACGGGAAGGAACACATCACTTCCGTTACACACTTCAGTCACCATGAAGGAGATTTGTCCACGGGAAATTTTGTAGGTGCCACCAAAGAAGTTGTACTTCAACAAAGGACACATTACTCAGTCAAAGACCTTCTTCTAGTCTCCAGTCAAATAATTTCTAAGACACTATCCATGACAGTTGTGACATATTGTTACCTGCCTATGGTCCCCATCCGTTACTTTGTTTTTTCAGTATTTTATAAGTTCAGGGATACTTTCTTGTATTTGATAAAAAATTTTATCATATGCCAAAATACTTGTTCTGGAGAAATGTACATTCATCACCTAATAGGCCACTTCGCTCAGGTGTTGTCAAAGCTTGTACGCCCCATCTGAGGGTTCAGATTACAAAATGTCTCAATTCCCACAAGCGGTATTTTTAAATTTGCTGTAAACTGTACAAGACCTTTGTCGCTTTTTTTACTCACCATAACTGTCTAGTTGTAGCCACTGCCAGCTTCACATTGCAAATTGAGTATAACCATCCTCACACTGATGAGACCCAAAAGGTAGAAACAGCTGTCTGAATAGTTTCTCACTGTGCACTTCTTTAACCCAAGCTGTGTAATACCACAGAGTAACATCCAAGGATCTGCAGGCCACTTTCGCCTTGGCTGTGAGTATTCATGACTCAACAAAAAGGAAAAAAAAAAACAACTTAACAATAATTGTGTTCATGGAAGGATAGCTAGGAGGAAACCACTGCTGTAAAGAAAATTACTGCCCATTTGAAGTTCGCCAAAGAGTACATAGATGATCCACAAGACTTCTGGAACAATTTTTTCTGGACAGACGAATCAAAGGGAGAACTTTTTGGCCTCAATGGGAAACATTATGTTTGGCAAAAAACAAACACTGCGTTCCAACAGAACCACTTCATCCCAACCATCAAGCATGGTGGTGGGAGTGTGATGGTTTGGGGCTGCTTTTCTGCCTCAGGATCATGACAGCTTGCCATCATTGACACAACCTTAAAATTCTGCATTGAATCAGAAATCTAGAGGAGAATGTCAGGCCATCCGTCTGTGAGCTGGAGCGGAACCAAAAGTGGGTCATGCAGCAAGACAATTATTCATTTATAAAATGTTTTACCAGGAAGTAATATTGAGTTACCTCTCATTTTCAAATATGTCCTGTGCATAGAGTTAAGACAAATAATACATGATTACAAATAGTTACATAAATGAACAGGGTGTACATTATATAAAAGACATTTCATGCACAGTTAAAGAAAATATATATTATAGGTTTATGAAACAGTTACAGACCAGATTAAAATGTGAGTGTCTTAGTTTTGAAAGAACTTAAACTGGTGGTGTATGAGAATTTCCGGTAAGGTTGTTCCAGTTTTGGGGTGCACGATGATCACAATGATCAAAATGATCCTAAAACATACAAGCAGAACTACAAAAGAATGGCTGCAGGCGAAATGCCACGTTTTAGAATGGCCTAGTCAAAGTCCGGACCTAAACCCCATTGAAATGTGGCAGGGTCTGAGGCCAGCTGTCCATGCAAAAAGCCCTCAAATGTCACTGACTTGAAGCAGTTCTGTAAGGTGGAATGGGTCAAAATTCCTCAAATCCAATGTGAAAGACTGATCAGTAGTTACAGGAAACGATTAGTTGAAGTCATTGCTGCTCAAGAGGGTGCCACCAGGTACCGAATCTAAAGGTTCACACATTCAGACCGGAATATTGAATTATTTGAGGATACATGCTGAAAACGTATCATGTTTGTGTGTAATTTGTTTGATCAGGTGATCTTGATCTATTATAACGCTTGTATTCATATCTAATAACACATCACATTATACCTGTTGTGCAGCGGCAAACAGCCACAAGTATTTCACTTACTCCTACTGCAACTCCACCGTAACAAATATATTATGAAATATTCATGGAAAGATGGTTACTTGGGTGAAAAGGGAGAGGCAGACTTGGAGGTGTCACATGAGGGAGTAGAGTGGCAAGAAGTTGATTTGGGGTTGGACTGCACAGTGGGGACTTTGAGTAATGGAAATGATTAGTGGTGTACAGTACTTTGGTTAATGCAGGTGGATTGGGAACTGGACTGGTAAGGAAATCAGGGAGGGTTAGGGGTTTGAAGTGGGTTTTCACTGCTGTGCACCACTTGTCCCCTTACTCAGTTTGTGCAGAGATAATTAAAATTTTCTTTGGAGTGAACCAGTTCAAAATTGGTATATCATTCCTGTGTCCAAGTTTAAATTATTGTTCCCCTTCATTGAATAAAACGGTTTTTCAGATTCCTGTTTGCAAGCTTCTACTTCCACTCTAATGAAACGACCATTATCAGTTTTCTTTATATGGTGAAATTATTTAGAAGTTAAAATAGACTTCTGAAACCACCACTCAGTGTACGAGCAGCCCCATGTATTTTAAAAATGGTATGCTTAAACTGCAGTTAGTTTGGCTTCTAAATAAAATATAAAAGATTTTGCTTTGTAGTGTATATAACATGCTACTTATCATTAGGGCTCAAACTATTTTTTTTTTTTAACGGTTAGCTTGTAGCAAATGGGTAAACATTAGTTAAAACAGAAGCACTCAATGATCCGAGTAGGGATTATGCTAAAATATTTTTTTTAATAGTAGAAGCTGTTGTATGCTGAACATGTACAGTAACACTGCATTGCCTTACACTGCAGAACATTCATCTCGGGACTGGTGGAGAAATGGAAAATTGAACAGCTGTCATACCCTGTGTGCATTTAGCACCAATATCTAAAAATACATATTTTGCTGTCAGTTGGTTTCATTTTTTTTAAAGGATGAAATTAAACAAGGTATTGGCTACTTCGTTTACATCTATATCCAGAATATAAACAAGCCATGCACCCACAATTTACCATTAGAGCATACTAAAGATGAATGGATTATTGAAAGGTAATACAGCTCAACCCCGTTATAACGCGATCCGTTACAACGTGGATCCAATTATAACGCGAGGCAAGCGTGGCTCCCAATTTTCATATTTATGAATACTTTACAACACGATTTTTGGTGTCTTAAATAATTTATTGCATACAATTGTACATTATTTTTAATGTGATCTGCTTATAACACGATGTGATTCTTTGGACCCCAAGCACAGCATTATATGGGGGTTGAGCTGTATTGGCAAACAGGACAGCATTGGGGCAAGTGTCGGACACAAAGTCACTTACAAAAATACATTCCCATGGTTCAGTTAAACCATGGCAAATCCACGTTTCCAGACTTTGAAGGCTATACCGTAACTCATGTCACTACCGATGTAACCAACTACCAGGGCTTCCAGCAACTTCCTAATCTATAGAGGCATTTTTTATTACAATTATTTCATAGTTATCCAATCATAAATAAGACCTATAAGAAACCTTTTTAACTGCCCAAGTATCAGCAATGTGCTGCAGGCTCTTATCACTGAAGGTGTTTGTCTACAAAGGATATTACAGAGTGGCTATATCACTGCCAATATCAGACAGTAAACAGCAATTAAAAAAAAAATGCACACAAAAAGCAGGATCCCAGTAACTGATTTTATATTTACAAAACCACCACAGAAACATGGAAATTGTAATACAATTCTGCTTTTAACTGCAGGAAAAAAATTACTATGCAAATGTTGTCTAATGTCCTAATTCATTTGATATATGATTTACTCCATTGTAAATCCATTAACTGCAGTCATTTCCAATTAAGGGCATATCGCAATTACTCTTTGTAAAATTTTCACTGGCAATATAATTGTAAGTAGACTAGCACCCCTTGAGCAGAGACCACTGTAACCCTTTTTATCTGCAATCACAGAAACAGTCATTGTCTTCTAGTATGTTGGCAGTATATTAACATGCTAAATAATTCTCCTAATGTAACACTGCATGAAGAGCATTTGCTCCAACATCCAACCTTACAAATAATGTAAAAATCTAAATTAACTATGGTTATGTTAAAAGAAAAAAAAGATCATATTCTCTACACCTCAGAACATAAAAGCCTAATTTGCAGTATATCTCTCACCAACTCCCAGAAATATACATTTTATAGAATACAGAAATAGCAGAGCAGTCATTGGAAGGCTGGTTGGATGTGCTCTTGCTAAACCTCTGCAATAAGGTACAGGAAACCCCACACCACCACAAAAGCAGTCACATCTCCATACGGTTTTCAGAGGAACCCATGTAAGAGACCATAATTGGACATTCACAATGAGCTATACAATTAATAAATCTCAGAAGGATCTTCAAACTAAATACAGTTTGTATTGGTCCAAAAAGATTGTCCCAAAAATAAACCAGCTGCATAACTAAAAATGTATCACCTTGCAAGTCATTTGGGAGCAAGCAAGCATTCATAATTTGTGACTTATTTAGGAAGCTAAACCCATTCACTAATAAATGGCTATTAGTGTGGCTAGGAACTAGGGTATTTGCATTACATCCAGGAGCACCTGTGAAATATGCAACATGGCAAATATTTATTCAGGTCTTACGTTTGTAAAATAATTATTACTTCTGAAAGACCAAGTATCGAGAAAAAACACACACACACACACACACACACACACACACAGTTTACTAGGAAGGAGAAGTAACGTATTTTGTTTTTCAGTAACAAAGGCTGACAACCTAAACAGGGGTGAGGAATAACTATACAAATCAGCACTTTAACACAATTTTACCCTTTCAGCGAACAAATTAGTTTATTAAAATATAGGCATGGTGCCACAAAACAGCCTTTGACACCTCAGAGACTAAACAAAATAATTTCATATACTATATTGATGCATTTGTACATTTATGGGCTCGCTAAAGGATTCTCCAGGTTTGGGGATAACAGGGATGCAGAATACTCTGACAAATTAAACTCCCCTCACATGATTCGGTACAAAGCAGGGAGATACATTTGCCCTCTGGTAACAGCACTCAGAGTGCAATGACTTCGGAAATATTACTGGTTACCAATTAGCATGTATACCATATCTACATTGTCTCGGGGATTTTTTTTTTTGCATACATACGGCCACCCAGGTCACGCAACTTAAACTCGAACAAACAGGACGACAGAGACTATAACAGACAAGTGTGAGATATGGGGGGGGGGGGGCACTGCCCGAAGAGCTTACAATCTAAATCAGAAACGTGTTTTCTTGAGGAATAACCCTTCTACCGCTTAAAACCATCCCAAAGGAACATGATCTAACACTCCTCTAGCACTGAAGGGGTTAGGTTATCTGCGCCAAAGCATATTTAAACATGCGCCATATACTACGACATAGGAAATATTATCTGGTGACAACTTGGTTTCTCAGTAACAGGACCAGCCTGGCACCACCGTAGCGAATACCTTGCCCTGGGCGTGAACCAGCCATACCCGGGGAAAGGCGGAGACTGATGCGGACACAGACCGGGGGAGGTGGTAGAGTGGGTGCGGGGGGGAAGGTGAACGGCGCCTCACCCGCTCGAAGCCAAACCTCTTCCTGCCACGTAGCGCCCAGCGTATGACGGCGCCGACCCGGTGTACCCCCCAAAATATATAGATATATAGACACATATATATATATAAAAGAGGATACGTGTTTACATGTCGTTCAAATAGGAACCGAATAGGGTAAAGGAGGGGGGGCGGGGGGAGACAAGGTGCGTGTCCTCCCCCTCCCCAAGTCTGAGATGCAGCCGGAAGTCTAGGTCAGTCACGTCCGCAGGAGGGGAGCGGGAGGATCCTGACTGACAGCAGCGCCAGCCAATCAGCACGTCACCCCCTCCCTGTTGCTGGAAAGCCCCGTGGCGACCGTTGGTGGCGTGAGCCCGGATAGGATTTTGAGCGGCAGTTGGATAATTTTTTTTTGTGGTTGCGATTAAGAGGGGGGGGGGCGCCCCGTTTCTTATCTGCTGTCGTTCCCTCACAGGGGGGGGGGGGGGGGGGGGGGGCTGCGAGGGAAATTGAGAGCAGGGGAGGCGGTGTCAGCCAGGAGCCGCCCTCATCTTTGCCCACTGCCTGGAGAATGGCGGCTCCCACTACGTTCGTTAACCTCACAAACCCTCTCTCTGCGAGTTGGCCTCACTGACAACGACTCTACAAAACGTATCTGTGTCTGCAACGAAGCCGAAACCCATCGACGTAATCATTCCTACTGATATAATTAAACACATCCTGACCACCGTCCCGTTACTTCATTATTATTTGAAAGAAATTACCACAGCTCATGAGAAGTACAATCACCGGGGGGAAGGAGAAAAATAAATAAAATTATTTCGCATATAGACAAGAAGCACGTAAATCCAAAGCTCTGCTACAAGAGCCTGCACACAACTGTCCGATGCAACACTCGCCGCCTCTCCTTCTACTGTGGGAAAAACCCCAGCAGAGCTGGGTGTTATCGCATCGCGTGACAGCTGTGCAATGATTGACATCCCTCGTCGACCTGTAAGCGGCAAGCTGGCGCCCGGCCCAACCAATGGGGAAAGTAGAAAGTGGGCGGGGGAATCAGGCTCCGCCTCCTTTTCCTCCCTGTTTCCCGCCGCCCCTGTCGCCGGAGCTGGGAATCCCCGTGCGGTCAGTCGCGTTTCCGCCCGCGGAGGCAGCAGTGAGTCGGAGGAGGAGGTGATGGATGGGGGAGGGGAGGCGCGCTGAGGTGTTTGTCGATGCGGATTGGGGGGCTGCCCGCTCTCGCTGAGGGATCCCGGTGCAGCCTCCTCATAGAGCCCTCGGAAGGCACGGGGAGAAGGGGGGGCCCTCGGGAAGGGGCCCTGCACACCACACGCACACACCAAACGGATATACAAAGCCTGGAAGTGCTCGTCTCGTGACGTTGCCCGGGCTACGGCTTCCAGGAAACACCGCGGCTTCGCTCGAGGCCTACCAGTTTTCTTGGCACTGGGGCACGTTGGCTTGTATCTGGATCGCCGGGGTTAGACAGACAGGTTGCAGCGGGGACGGGTAAGTGCTGGCAACTCTCCGGCTGCTTAAATAAATCACATTTGACGTATTTTCGGACAGAAATCGCATAGGTTAGTTAAGCGAGATGCTGCAGGCACGTAGATGACTTTCCTGCGGTTGGTAAGACACGTTTAACCCGACAGTGAAGGTAAACTTGTTCATATTAGTTATATTGATGTGTTGTACAGACTTTTGTCACATTTAGCTTCTGCATACGGTCCCTGTCCTTCTGGGCTCAATGCCCCCCTCCCCCCCTTGCTGTGCTGGGTATACGCCTTGGAGTCCTGGATATTGCTTTCCATTCGTGTCCTGGGTGAGAGATGGATTTGGGAGCATTGACACCCCTCCCCCCCACACTGTACCCCCATCATTTAGTATACGAAGCACCCAGTTTTCAGTGGGGGGGGGGGGGGGGGAGCTGTACTTCTCAGTACCCTGTACCCCCCCCCCCTCCCCTCCCCCCCTCCCCTCCCCTGTAAGAACAGTTTTTCAGTTTAATATTGATGGTCTTGTCAGCTCTGGGGATCATTTGACAAGGTATTATTGGGAGGGCGCAAGGTATTATTGGAGGGGAAAAGGGGAGAAAGAGGTACCGTTTTGCTGCAGTGGTCTGTAAACACCCCCCCCCCCCCATGCTCTGTTAGCCTGCTTGTACCTGAGGGCTGTTTGGGGCTTCGCACCTCCCCTCCTCCCCCCCACCCCAGCCCAAGAACCCGAGAGGAATGATCTGGTGGCTTATTTTAGCCTCCATTTCTATTGTAACACCAAGCAAGAGGGAGGGTGGAGTTCAGGCCCTGGACTCCGCTCTGTAGTCTGTTTAGAAAAGAGAGTCGCACATTTCGTTATTGAGCCAGTGGTTTTTTGTAAAATCCACTTTCGTTTTTTTAAAATTGTTTACAATGTCTGTCACAAACTTTCACAGTGATAGGCTTGAGTTTAGGTAAATCAGTAATTTAGTTTTGTGCTTAGGTTGTCTATTTTATATATCTTCCATGAGCATGAATTGTAATTTAGATCTTCACTGCAGTGGTGTTTTAGTCCAGAGAAATTAGGATTTCGGTCACTTTTACCTACATCTCATTGTTTTTTTGTTCTCGATCCAGCCTTTTGGACTACTGTTAATGCTTCTTGTTTCTTCTCATTTCACATGCTTCAATCCCTGCAATTAAATGTTGCAGCCTCTTCATTACTTCTGAAAATATAAATACTGTGATGATGCCAATGAAGACAACCCCCCACCCAAAAAGAAAACAACCTTCCTTTCACTGCAGAACCTGTATACTTTTATTGAAAATCCAGTGTGCATCCCTTTTGCTAGGATATATTTAGTATCTCCCCACCTCCCCCCCTTTTGGATGCATGACCTGATTTTAGAACACCTTTTGTTTTGTTTTTTTGTTGGGACTGGGAGGGGGGGGGGGGGGTCTCTGCTACCCTAAAGTTAAAACAGACACAAAGTCAATTGCTTACTGCCAGGTGTTTTTTTTATTGCTGGGGGATAAGCAAGAGAGGAAGTGTAGGATGGCAATCTTCATTTAACTCACCTCCAATGTCAGCATTGTAGAAGTTACAACAACCCAATACCAATGAATCCCTTCCCGAAACAGATTGCAGTTTATTATTTTTGATAGGCGAGTACAAGGATGTTTTCTGCCCAAGGTCACACAAGGCTTGTGCTGGTCTTAAAGTGGTTTCCCATTTTGCTATCAGAGTGCCATACAGTACCTGTAGGCTGCTCCTGTGTCTGGGAACGGATGCTCTGTGTAATAAAACGTCAAAAAGTACCCGATGCTTTGCTTACCCTGTGCTAACTCCTCAGATCCTTAGTTTGTTCATACTTCACCATGCCAGTGTAATTATCCAGGAAATTTCAGAGCTGCTTGTGCGTAGGTAGATTCAGTAATTTGTGATTTTGTTTTGATCTGGCCATTCTGCGCTACCATTGCTTGTGCATTATGCTATGCTGTTATTCTCTGCTTGCTGCTCAGCGCTGTTGCCTGTACTTGCCACTTTTTTTAAAATCCAGTTTCTGACATTTTGTCCCGATTTTTATGGCCACTTAGTACTTCCACTCCACTTTTTCAACATGTGACGCAAGGTAATTTTTAGCCTCAGCGCATCCACTTATGCATGTTTATTCCACTAATGGCAGTCTTGGGCTCTATATTACATGTAAAATTCTGTTAGAAAATTTTCTCTCATTGCAATGCATGTTTGATTTCATTTGAGAATACCCTCATTGATGCCTGAGAAGGAATAAACTGACCTTGTGTTTAGAGGGGTTAAAATAATAGCACACAAACCTGGAAACGGTTGCTAAGAAGAAAAGCATATTCCTGGTTCCTTTTCTGAAGTCTGCAAGCATAAGCATGGTTGTGTTTTTTTTTTTTTTGTATTTTAATATAAGAAGTTTGGACCTGCACAGGATATCATCAGAGGATAATGCTCCATTGGGGAGTTGTTCTGTTTGTAGGGAGCCAGTTTAAAGCCTGGAAACTGGACTCTCGTGCCATTATGTAATCATTTAAGGATCAATGAAGCAGTGGAATGAATTGTAGATTTTTGCTGGGCTGCATTAAATAACATGATTGTGTGCAGTTTCCTACAGTACAATGGTACCAGTAAGGAACACGTATGCAGAAATTTCCTATTTTGTTACAGATGAGAGATTGTTTTTATGGTATTAGATTTCTGTGGGTCAGGTAAAAAAATCTGATCTAGACTCTATTGTAATCTTTTATTAGTTTTCATTTAATTCTGAAACAACCCAAGCAGCTTGTTTGCCTCCTCATTTTAAAATAATTGTTATTTTGCATTGATGAGGAAAAAGAACACAGGTTCAGTCTGGGAAAGGGTCTACTTTACTTGAAGACGTGTGTGGTGTTATGGGTGTTGCTGTGCTAGATCCTGAGCAGAAGGCTTTACTACACCGCACTGGAGCTGCTGTTGCTACGTGAGAATCTCAAGTGGTGCTGTCCGTCTCCAGGGAAAGACAGAGCGTCCATTAGCACTGCTGGTCATGGGAGGAAGAGATTGGTTTAGCTGTAGTTAGGAGATGGCTGGTTTGTTTTCCCCATCTGCTTTTTTTTTTTTTTACAATATAGCCTCCTTTGCACAGTTGGCAGCCTGAAATGTTGTGATTTATGAGGAAAAAATATGGTCTAGTATGTTGACCGTGGCTATATGCTCAGTGGAAATTTTAACGGCGAAAGATGTACTTAAACACCCTCAACCCATTGCTTTGCTTGTTCTCCCAGAAGCTACAAAGTTAATACTTAAGTAATAATCCCCTCAGAACAGGGCATTATTGGCCAATAATGCCCTGGCTGGAATTTGCCTCGGGCCTTTACCCATCCGGGGCATTATTGGCCAGTAATGCCCTGTTCTGAGGGGATTATTACTATTATAGGCTAAGTGTAGACTTATTGTATTTAAAATTGTCATAAAAAAGAATACCTTTTTGTAGTCATATTGATTTTTATCTGCATGATTGTCTACATTCTTATGCTTTTACTGCAAGTTTATTAAAGGGAAATTGTACATACACACAGCCATTTATACATACACACAGACTCTGCAGTGTCCCCCCTACACACTGTGCAGCCCCCCTCCTCTACACCCACAAAACACACTGCAGCCCTCCTCCACCCTCTACTCACAACACACACACAGCAGCCACCCCTCTACACACACACACACACACCAAAACACACACACCAAAACACACACACACACACACCAAAACACACACACACACACACCAAAACACACACACACACACACACACACACACACACACACACACACCAAAACACACACACACCAAAACACACACACACACACACACACACACACCAAAACACACACACACACCAAAACACACACACACACCAAAACACACACACACACACACCAAAACACACTCTGCAGTCCTCCATCTACACCCACAAAACACACTGCAGACACACACCAACAAAACAGACTGCTGCCCCCTCTACATCCACAAAACGCACACCAGCAGCCCCCCTCTACACCCACTGCAGCCCCCTGTAAACCCACACACTGTGTGAACACACACAACAATCTGCACCCCTCCTCCACCCACAAAACACACACTGCTGCCCCCCCTCTGCACCTACAAAACACACACTGCAGAGACACACAAATCAACAAAACAGACTTTGCCACCTCTACATCCGCAAAAACACACCAGCAGCCCTCTGCCTACACCCACTGCAGCCCCCCTATGAACCCACAAACTGCAGACACACACACAAAACACTCACTGCAGTCCTCCCTCTGCACCCACAAAACACACACCAACAGAAGACACGCACCAATAAAACACTCTGCTTGCCCCTTTTACACCCACAAGACACACAAACATTTCCCCTCACTCTCCTGTGCAGAGCTCTCTGCAGGCAGGATGGGGGAGGAGTCAGTGCCTTGCTGCTGCCTCCTGTCCAATCACCTCTCCTGTCTAAGAGCAAATCTCACTCTTTGTGAATGAGAACTGAAAGCTGATTGGCTGAAAAACTTGGCAAGGTGCCAAAAATTCCGGGCCATTACTGATTGGTTAAAATTCCGGGCATTATCCAATCGGAGCAAGGATTTCAATAATGACCGGAATTTAACAGCTTTAGCCTTTAATTCTGAATACAACACTTTGTACCTTTCCCCTGTGTTTGGGATGTTCTATTGAATGTACAATATATTTACTGTTTATGGGGCTAGCTATAGAGTGACGCATATGTTACAAAATCATTTTTCTATCAAATATGGTAACATCATTAAGTACATGAAATCCTAATTTGTTGAAAGGTCTGGAAATTCAGTGCACTTTAATGCATTCTTTGCAATAAGAGTTAATTGTTGACAAGATTTGCTGCTTTTCCACTTGATGGGGGCGTGTATAAACATTCATTACTTTCCTGTCCCTTCACTGCACTGGGTAATGTACTGTATCTGTCTATCCTCCATTTTCTATCTGCCTGGTTCCCCAAACTTGTTTCTTGTGTTGACTTCACATGTTTTATGGAATGGGTGTGTGTGGGATAGGCCAAGTCTGGGGCTTCTACTGTTGCTGAGAAGGCCTTTTTTTCTGTTCAGTAAGGCTGTAAAAGTATAGACAATCTGGCATTATTTGTAAATAGCAAAGCAGTGCAGTCCTACCTTTTTTATACAATTGGGTTGCAATAAAGTAAATGCATTCAACCATGTGATTTCTGTTTTTATTGTTTATAGTTCTCTTTATAATTTTGCAGTAGTTTTCCATTTTTAGGCTTATAGGCCACAGAAACAAATAGTACGATATGATACAAACTGCATTTGTTAAGGTTCTGATCTATGAAAGGCCTCGGACATGGTGGAAAAAAGAGCACTGAGTAGCGCTGACACTCATGCTCTCCTGCTCAAGCAGGAGCTTTTTTGTGTCCCTGCATGAGCGTCAGCGGGCGTGCTTGTGTAAGCCGGGGCGGGAGGCGGGGCTAGCATGCTACGGCGCTGACGTCACGGACTGCCTGTTGGCAGTCACGTGACGGGCCCTCCGCTTCCCTCAGCGGCAAAAATTAAAACCTGTCTGTCTCCTGCAATTACACACGCCTGCGCACGCATGCGGAAGCGGCTCCTAAAGCCGCGCTGATTACAGATGCAGGGGGTAAGTTCATCTGCTCAGCGCGGCTCAGCGGGGTCTGTTGTACCATATCCCAGGCCTAAGGCTAAGGCCCCGCTGCCTCAGACCACGCGCCCGCACTGCAGACAGGCGGCGCGTGGAGAGGCACTTGGGGCTTTTTCCGTTTTTTTTTCGAGCGGGGGGGGGGGGGGGGGGCGTGACCAAAACGGGTGGGGGGGCACGGCCATGACGGGGGCGCGGCCATGATGTGAGGGGGCGGGACCGACCATCAGCCCCTCAGCCCCTCAACTCCTCACACACAGACACGCACTCGGGCACAGACACACACAGGCACTCACAAATACACAAGGGGGGGTGGGTGGGGGGTGAATCGGAGCCCGGGGGAATCGGAAGGGGGACCCCCCCAAGAGGAGAGAGTCTGTGGGAGGGAGCAGGGGGGACTTACTTGGTGCTGCAGTTTATTTAAAATCGCTGCTTTCCCCCCACACTCTCCTCCCCGCTCCCCGAAGCCTCCCCTCATTGGCTCACAGCCACACCACGTGACGCGTCGCCGCTTGGGATTACATTTCTCTTGAATCCCCTGGCGGCTGACGCGTCACAGCGTGTAGTGAGCTGTGCAGCCAGAGGGGACTCGGACCGGCTCGGGAGGATTCCCCTGCTGGTGGGGAACGCTCGTGCGGCCGCCCGCGCCGCCGGGCGCAGCGGGTCCCAGCCCTAAGGAAGAATGATGCAGTGAATCACAGATTTCAGTGTTCATGACATCTATCTATCTGAGCTGGAGGCTAATATCAATTAATTTCATGGCTGTAATTAAAGAACATGAATTTAGATAATCCAATTTTTCTTAAGTGGAAATGTACATTAATAATTGTTTTCACCAATCCCTGTTAAATGATCACTGCCTTGAGAGGTCCTCTGAGCAGGACCACAATTCTGGTGAATAACCCCATATTTAATTGAACATGAGATGCTGTGACTCCTCATTCCTTTTCTTTAACAGATCACACAAGACCTTTTACATTTATCTCCTGTCCGATGTAGTAATAATAGTTGTTTGTGCCTGTATAGTGCTGCTAGTTTTACGTAGCGCTTTAGAGACATTTTGCAGGCACATGTCCCTTCCCCATAGAGTTTACAATCTGTTTTTGGTACCTGGGGCACAGGGAGAAAGTGACTTGCCCAAGGTCAGAAGGAGCCGACACTTGGAATTGAACCAGGTTCTCCTGCTTCAAACACCGTGCCAGGGTCAATGTCTTTACTCACTGAGTCACCCCTTGAGCCTTCATTTGTAAACAAATCTTCATTTTTTTTTTCTGGTCTCAGTGTGTAGCACAATAGTGCAATTCTTCAGTACTGTCACCTCTGTTCTCATACTCATACTGGCTCATGGTTTTCCCAGGTATGGCTCTATGTCAGCCTGTAGTTGCCATCTTTTGTCCTTCATCTGCCCCTGTTCTCTCACACTTCCTCTGCCTGGCTCTTGCAAGCTTCCCTCTGTCTTGTCTCCTCTCTGCCTAGCCTGTGCTCCGTGTCACTTCCCTGCCTTCCTTAGCTTGAGCAGTCGGATGAGATCACTAGTATTAGGTAGTGTTGCGTCCTCAGAGAAAGACATGCAGGTTGGGGGAGGGGAGGTGTTTTTTATGCAATGCACTTGTAGTCCCGCCATGCATTACACGCAAACACATTTCCATGTAGAACCCGCACAGAAGATTTCTTACACTGCGTGTGTATAGAATGAACTACTTTAACATCCATTCTTTATTACAATGCCTTTCTTTGCTTACAAAAAGTGATCTCCTTATTTTGAAAACTCAGAGCAGTCTGTTTCTCGGAATGAGTCAGCATTTAGTTATGCCGTTTTTATTCTTGTAAAAGAAAGATAAGAAATCTAATTTCCACAGTCTGCCAGGCTTTCCATCCTGATGCAATATTTCCCTGATCAGCTGATAACATTTATGAATATATATATGAAAAGGGTGCTTTTGAGAGCACATGAAGCGTCTTATGTACCAATGATGAAAAAATACCGTACTTGCTCTGCTTGTGGGCCCATCGTAGAAATGACAGGTTGTGGGGCAAATTACAGCATCCTTTAGATATTTATAGACTTCAGTGCAAAACAGAGGATAAAACATGTATTCTTTAAGCAAAGTATTTTTTGCAGTCCGGATATGCAACACCCTTAACTTTTAACCCACGTGAGTACTGGAGGGGACATGCATTATTCTGACTTGCAATGCATTGCAGATATCAACGAACTCTAAAATCAAAAATTAAAAAAGAACATTTTAAATCCTAAGTTAGAACTATGCGGTCGTAATTAGTAACGAGCTCTAAGGCGGAGTCCATGGTAACTGCAGCCGTGTGGAGGCGCGCTGAGGGAAAGCGGGTGCTTTCCCTGGTTTTAGTTCGCGCGCCGTCGGGGGGTGGGTCAGTGACGTCATGGAGCTGGTTCGCTCTCATTGGACGAACCGCTCCCGTGACCGACCCTGCGCTCCCGTGACCGACCCTGCGCTCCCGTGACAGACCCTGCGCTCCCGTGACCGACCCTGCGCTCCCGTGACAGACCCTGCGCTCCCGTGACCGACCCTGCGCTCCCGTGACCGACCCTGCGCTCCCGTGACCGACCCTGCGCTCCCGTGACCGACCCTGCGCTCCCGTGACCGACCCTGCGCTCCCGTGACCGACCCTGCGCTCCCGTGACCGACCCTGCGCTCCCGTGACCGACCCTGCGCTCCCGTGACCGACCCTGCGCTCCCGTGACCGACCCTGCGCTCCCGTGACCGACCCTGCGCTCCCGTGACCGACCCTGCGCTCCCGTGACCGACCCTGCGCTCCCGTGACCGACCCTGCGCTCCCGTGACCGACCCTGCGCTCCCGTGACCGACCCTGCGCTCCCGTGACCGACCCTGCGCTCCCGTGACCGACCCTGCGCTCCCGTGACCGACCCTGCGCTCCCGTGACCGACCCTGCGCTCCCGTGACCGACCCTGCGCTCCCGTGACCGACCCTGCGCTCCCGTGACCGACCCTGCGCTCCCGTGACCGACCCTGCGCTCCCGTGACCGACCCTGCGCTCCCGTGACCGACCCTGCGCTCCCGTGACCGACCCTGCGCTCCCGTGACCGACCCTGCGCTCCCGTGACCGACCCTGCGCTCCCGTGACCGACCCTGCGCTCCCGTGACCGACCCTGCGCTCCCGTGACCGACCCTGCGCTCCCGTGACCGACCCTGCGCTCCCGTGACCGACCCTGCGCTCCCGTGACCGACCCTGCGCTCCCGTGACCGACCCTGCGCTCCCGTGACCGACCCTGCGCTCCCGTGACCGACCCTGCGCTCCCGTGACCGCCGAAACGAAAAAAAATTAGGAGCTACGCCTCGCGAGCCCCTGCTAAAGCTACTCTCATTCCGGCTGCAGGGGCTCACTGACCAGCGTCAGCACAAGTCAGCCCTTAAGTGCTGACCATGGACTCAGCCTAAGAATCCATCAGAAATACATTTTTTCTAAATGTGTTTTGAATATTGTACAGTATTGAGTTTTAAGGCATTTTCTGAATATTTAGTGGTTGTAAGTACCTACAACATGCAAATCTTTTTTCCAATTAAAAACTGCAGCAGTTCTATGTAAATAGCATGGCAAAATAAATAATATTAACCAAGTAGGCATGATTGGAGTTTTATAGAGCTGTGCATGTCACCGTCTGTAAAATGTCGGCAATTAGTGAGGAATTCGCAAAAGCTCCAATAAGGGTTATTGAACCTTGATTGGAGTTAGCTGTCGTTCACATCATTGGCCGTTAATGCTGAATCAAACTTCTTAACAAAGTTTTGTGAATCCCAGCGGAAGAGCCTAGTTTTTAAGGTCTCTTTGTAAGTGTTTGTTTGAGGTTTAGGTGGGCGAGAATGTAGTAGTCCAACGGTTTGTTCAGAACACCTTTTCTGAAAATGACCGTGCTGTCATTCTGAACTCAAGTCCAGGTCAGAACTTAAAGAATTAAGCGAAGATTAATAATTGGGAGTTCCCACATTTACCTGGTGTATTTCCCTGTCAATATTTCAGTGCTCATTGTTTGAATTCAATTGTTTCAAGTCTTTGTTAATAAAGATGTTACAGTGAATGCTATACGCTGTGTAGCAACTGTGGGCCACAAACCTGTATCTCTTGTGAGAAAACCCAATCCAGGCACTGGCAACAAGGTTAATAAAATTGGCAGCATGCTGGGACTGTGAACTTCCCTGTGTTTGGCATTGTAACCCAAACGACTGTCCTTCGGGGCATATTTGTTGCCACCTGTGACACCACTGAAATATTCTCTTCTCGTGAGCATGACTCAAGCCGTAATATCTAGAACAGGTGCTGGTATTTAGTTTAGATTTGGTCATCTTTATCTATAGTAAAATAGCATGATCCAAGATTAAGGCCGACCAACGGAAAACATCTTTTGGGTTGTTTCTTTAACCTAATTTAACTATATCTCTAATTATACCGAAAGTAATTTGTTTAGGTATATATTGCCCTAAAAAAAAAATAGCTTCCTGGTGGCTCTTAAACTGAATTTGTACCACTCTGATATACAACACGAGTTCAAGTATCAATTTTCAACATTTAGCACTGATTGGGTTGCTTATTGCTACCCAATTAATTTTTTTGTTGGTATATTGACGAGGGATTTGTAACCATTTAAAACAGCAGTACAAGATTTGTCCAAATTTGATAAGTTCTATATTTCAATGTGTTTTTTGCTTACTACCAGTGTATACCTTCTGCTGAGACCATCTTAAAGCTCCAATAAGTACAGACAGCATAGAATTTTGTCCAGCTTTCCCACATTTGCTTATCACATCTTTGCCATATCTAAATGATGGTCAAAATATATTTTCTTCAGATGTACAGTCACCAGAACAATTATGTATTCCCACTGCACCAATTATTATTTTTTAAATAATTTATCAAGAGTGGACAAAAATATAAAATACTTGGAAGTCAGGCAGAAATTTTTTAGGTAGCTGCATTTTAAGCGCATTGGGAGGGTGAAGGCACGTTCCATTCTCCCTCCTCTGGCATCTGTGACTGGGTCACTGTCACCCTTTAATACTATCACAATTGAGCAGGCCAGCCAGTGCTCTGCCGCTTGGGCTACGGCCCCAGTGAGTGGGTGCACGCGCCGCCAATCGCTGACTTTCTGAGATGGGACGCAAGACGAGGGGGCGCGGCCATGAAGTCTTCGCTCTCATTGGTTGAAACGTAACTCTGTGATTGGCTTTAAAACATCTGCGCTATCATTGGTTTACAGGAAACCACGTGACGCCGTCGTCACAAGAAAATACAAAATCCTGGTCTTTACAAAATGCGGTTACACATCGCGCTTTCTACAGGCGCATTGCAGATAGCTACTGGGCCCGGCCCCATAGAGGGCCAGCTCTTGTTCACGCCGTGCACACCATAGCGCGTGCAACCGCCAACAGAGGGGGTAAGGCCGTAGTGTGGAGGGAGGGTGAAGAATTGAGAGCGGGTAGGAGCACCCGGGATCTTTTTCCCATCACTTTAAGAAAACTAAATAAAAAGTAAGCATTTAAAGTATGTGATACCTGTTTTTGTTGGTGTGCTTTTATATCATTAATGCAGAAAAGTTTGGGGTAAAACTGTAATGGTATTAAAAATGTAAGTACAATATAGATTATAAATAGAGTCCAACTGTCGTGCGCTCTGGTGAGCATCTATTGGGGTAATAAATCAGTATGCCCGGTTGGGGGGGGGGGGGGGGGAGGTTGGTCGTGAGCAAGATGTGAAGGGGAAAAGTAGCGTTTCTTGGAGATATCAGCGGTATAGCAACCGAACTCCTATTGACAACGAAGCAGCTCTCACAGATGAAAAACAGGGTACCCAGGTATGTAAAATAGAAAAGGCTTTATTGAAGCATTGGTGAGTGGTTAAAAAAAATGACAGGGTAGTCCTCCCACGAGTACTCCTTGAGAGCGCAAACACTTGCGTGGGAGGACTACCCTGTCATTTTTTTAACCACTGCTTCAATAAAGCCTTTTCTATTTTCCATACCTGGGTACACTGTTTTTTTTTCATATAGTTCCTGTTTGAGGACTGCCCTGATTGTTTGTCTGCCCTGAATCTTTCCAACTCTGCAGCTGCTACAATATAGATTATGTATGTGTAAAGTTTAAACGTTTGGGAAAGGAAATCGTTTTCCATGATGTCCTGTATCAGAGCTTATATATTATATCCTATTTTCAGAGCTTGTTCACAGTGCAAACTTTTCCACAGAATTAAAACTTGACTATAATTTAAACATAGGCATGTTAGTAGCAATTACTTTCTATTGTAAAAGTGGCACTGAAAATTACCCCACGCTCCATTTGCCTTTTCATTGTGCGGGCATGTTTACAATTGTTGATGATTTTGCCCATTCGCAAAGCTGCTCGGCACAGCATTCATCTAAAGCAGGTGTGGTCAACAACTCCAGACCTCAAGGGCCACCAACAGGTCAGGTATTAAGGATATCCCTTAAGCATAGGTGGCTTAATCAGTGGCTCATTCATAATGACCGAGCCACCTGGGCTCAAGCAGGGATAGCCTCAAATGTTGACCCTTGAGGACTGGAGTGGGCCACTCCTGATCTAAAGCAAAGCTGGACAGTTGTACATTTGTCCAAATAGAAAACTGTCAGAACAACTAAACATTTGTTATAAACATACAACAAAGAGAATAATATTTTAAGACTGTGTTGAGCTTAAGGTAAATCTACTCACCATCTTTGTGAATAAAAAAGTTGAAAGAGACCAGAAGTTAGCCAGCCTGTACCTAATTTGTTGATGAAAAGTAAATAGCATCTGAAGACAATTTGAATGAAAAGGCTGATTTTACTATGAAAACACGCAGATGTGATCTACTTACAAAGGCAAGGATGAATTCCTTTATCTTTTTTTTTTTTTTTTATTCTTGGAAAGCCTGTAGGAAACAAGTTAACCAGCGTGTTGGTGAAATATCAACAAGCTGAATAAACATTTTTTTACAAGATGGCTAAAACATGTCTGTACCTTTCACCTACGTACAGTAAGCTGGTTTTGAGCCCTCTCTCTCGCCTTCCTGAACTAGTCACATTTATTCACCAATAGCCACATGCGTTGGGTTGTTAGTACTGTAATATCAACATTATTTGTTTATAAAACGCTAACATATTGGAAGTAAATAGTTATCACAGCAGTGTGTGCACGATTAGCAGAAAACTGTTCAGTATGTGTTCCTTTTTAGCACCAGTTGAACCAGTGGTAGTAATATGATGTTTCATCTCTGACTAATACCGTAGAAAATCAGACCAGTATTTGCATTGTTATATTTTTCAGTATTTTTACATTGGCTTGTTCCCATGGCAACGTGAACCTAGTGATGATTTCACTTCCTGTAGCTACCCCCACTCGTGTGTCTCATTTTCACTACTTTTGTCAGGTCCTGCGAGTGCCTTTAAAAAAAAATTACAAAAAAAAAATGTACTTGTATGTAGATCTATATCACTGTATATTAAGTGAACACTCCCCTTTCACATGCAAATCTTTTGCTTGGCTGTATTTTGGCTTGATGGGAGGGAACGGCCTTTGAATTATGTCAGCACGGCTGGGGGCTTAAATTGAAGAAAGCAATGTGACTGAATTACAAATTCTCACTGATAAATATATTTCCCAAATACAATTTTTAGCTGGAAGGGTGGTTATTTTTGTTTAGGAAGGTATTTTGTTGGTTACTGGTGTAAAAAAAATAAATAAAATGTATATGTTTTTTTAAAATGGAACTGCCTTTGTAAGAAGCGCATGGATTGTGTTCTTTGCCTCTATTTTGCTGCAATATTAGTTTGTAATCCTCGACTGTATCAGTACAAGGTTGTCTTTTTTGTCTTCTAACTAAAATGAGAATTATGGAGCGAGTCTGCAAATGTCATAAAATGAACAAAACACATTAGACCACACTAAGATCTGGAGAGAGGCAATTCTCCATCTCTACCAAGACCGATACCATACATGTGATCTCATCACGTTGTATGCGGCGAGGAACCAGGCAGAACCAGGGTGAGAGGCATCAACAGGACCGTTATACCTACTCTACAAACAGCTGAATACAGCCTTTTGCTTTAAGTGCATTATCGTCTGATTTTAATCCATAATAAATAATTGTATGCCATCGTTGTTTGAGATGATCATTGCTGCCTTTATAAAGAGAGAGATGAAGGACCCTGAGAGGTTTGAAATCTTGTAACATATCAACTACTTGTTGGTCCAATAAAAGGTATCATACCCCCTACTCCCTCTCCCTCCTTTGTTACTACAGTACATGGAAGAAAGGACCAACACGGCTCCCCACCCAGCTTTGCTTATAAAGAGGGTGTAAGAAGAGACGGCTTTGAAGCAGAGTGATAGTCTGTAGATCCGGTATCTACCTATTTTTTGTGATCACCATTTCCCTGGTATTTTGGCTTCACTCCAGCTGCATGCTCCATTTTACAAACCTTTAGCAGCTCTGTTGTTCAGAAACTTGTCATTTGAATTGGAAATTCCTTGTTCAGGTGAAAGGGGAACACGGTGGTAAAAAACATTTTTCTGAGCACATTAATGTCTCAGACAGGTTCCCAAATCTGCTTTACCCCATTATCACACCGCATACAGTGCTTCCACTGCAGCTAGGGATCCTGGGTAATGACATGCAAATGAGCACTCTTACTTTGTCACTTTTTGCATCTTGTTCAAGAGAAGAAACAGCCTTGTGTGATCTTGTTTTGTGGCAAAAGATTATAAGTTCTTAAGGGCAATTACTTAATGTGCTTGCATTTTAAAAATATATTGTACTATGTACACTGCTAGTGTTTGTGTGTCAAAGGCACTGTTAAGATTTGATGTACGTCTGGATCATTACATATGTATTTTGTAACACTGCCATGGTTTACTCAATGAGGTCATTTTTGCTAAAGGTAGTCTTTGCCTTTAAAGTCTTGACTTAATAATTATTTAATTGGATATTTTAAGTTTGCTTTAGCACCCCAAAAGATGCAAAGAACAGAACAAGTTTTGACCTTATACAGATAAGGGAAATTAACAAGTTTTCAGATACAGGGTAGTGAATCCCGGCATTTGTTTAAGAGAATTTGTGTCCCAACACACACTACATTTCTAGAAAAATTAATATTGCAGACAATTCCTAATTATTAGGCCTGTGAAATCATCAAAACATTCTCATAATCTTTAGTTTTAGGTTTGGATTGCAACTTCTTGTTCATGTTGACCACATCAAACATAGTTTCTGTGATATAATTTTATACAATCTGTCAACTTTTATGTCTATAATGTTTATAGCTGTTCTGGCTGCATCCGTTTTATTACAGGTAAAGTCTCCTCTGTTTCTCTGCCAATAACCTAATTTGTATGCAGATGCCGGGGGTTGTTTTTTGTTAGGTGAAGGGTGCTGCTGCTGCTTTAAATGAACAGTCCGCATTGCGTGCGCTTGATATACAATATGAAAAATTCTGAAACATTTAAGGGTTACCTGTCGATGCGTCTTGGAAGTGCAGACAGCCTCGTACAATTACACAAAAAGAAGAAAGCCAGTGTGCACGAAATGGCGAAAAAAATATATAGAATCCCATATTACAAAATAAACCAATGCTTCGGCTAACAAGGACCTTTATCGGGGTAGCTTTTGCTTTAAAATGGCTGTTTCACTGAGCAACATACAGTTGTGCCGTGCCCCATGAATATAGGAAATAACTGCACCCATGTAATACGTTTTCTACCATTTTTAATGGCTGTCATCAAGTTTAACAACTGTTCGATGCCCATTGCCCAATCTCACATTGCAAAGAATACATACGTGCACACTTTTTTTGTTTGGGGCTTTTACCCAACCAAGAAATTGAAAGGGATTCCCTCAGGAGTTGCAATAATCAGAGCTGAGTTACAAAGCCATAGAAAAGCTTGATGGTTTTTACGATGAAATGTGTAGTCGGGTTATTAGAAAAGAAAGAATAGCCTGTATTTTTGTGCTACGTAAGGGGGAACTTCACCTTGATGCAGGGTTTCTCAACTCCAGTCCCCTTGCAACACGTCAGGTTTTCAAGATATCCCTGCTTCAGCACAGGAGGCCCAATTAGTTGCTCAGTCTTTGACTTCGACATATTGAGCTATCTGTGCTAAAGCTGGGATAACCTTAAAACCTGACCTGTTGGAAAGGTCAGAGTACTGGAGTTGAGAACCCTGCCCTATAAGTTTGGACTTATCGGCTCTCTGCCAAAAGTTTAGTTTGGATATTTCACACATGCTGTGTATGATTTATAAAGGTTCAATGGTAAGGCTACGGCCCCAGTGTCAGCTGCTGCATGCGCGGCTGGTGGCGCTTGCACGTGTGAAAACTGCGGTCTGTGATTGAGCTGCAGGAGATCGCGACGGGGGGGGGGGGGGGTTGGGGGCACGGCCATGACATCACGCGGCTGGTTCGTCCTCATTGGCTGATGAAATATGGTGTTTGATCCAGGATCGTATGGTCGTCTTTGTTTTTTGTAACTGTTTCCGGGTTGTTATATTTATTTAAAGTTTCGTGGTTTAGTAAAGAAAAGTCCTAGATATTTTAATTTAAAGTTGTCAACTGTAGTTGAAATTTAACTTGAGCATCTTTACTTCTAGACTTGGGAGTGTTAGATTTAGGGCTTTTGATTTTGACAGTGTTTATTTTATATTCAGAGCGGAATCTGAATTCCAATAGTGCAGACTGCAGATTAGAGAGGGAAGCTATTGGGTTGGAACTGATCAATATGATGTAATCTGCAAACTGGCAAAACAATGTGCTCTCCTTTCTGGATGCCTGGTATATTGGTGCTGTTCCTGATATTGATTTACAGTGCTTCAATCAATAGAGCAAACAATATTGGGGGTAGGGGGCACCCCTGTCTAGTGCCATTCTGGATTAGGATTTTATTCGTATCACCCCATGCCATTTTTAATTTTGCTATTGGGAATTTGTATACGGCTTGGACCCCTTTCAAATATTGACCTTGAAAACCAAATGCTACTAGAGTCCTATTTAAGAAGCCCCTTTTAATCCTGTTGAACGCCTGTTCTGCGTCCAGGCTCAATAACATGGCTTTGTGGCGTTTATGTAGTCCATTACATTTATAATTTTACATGTACTGCCCGTAGGCGTTCACTAATGTCACAGGAGACCAGTACTTTTACACTGAAACCACCGGGATCACTAGCACCAGACAGGACAAGGTTGTTGAATAAACTTAGGTTTATTGTGGCACGCTAGAAGAAAAAACAAAGATGTACAAAATAAGATACAATTCCAACTGGGGCCTGGGTAGTAGACTCTAGCCTCGCTAGGTGCAAGGGCCTGCTTCACAAAGGCTTGCCCTGTCCGCTTCTCGTCCAGGATATCAGAGTGCTGATCACACAGCAGCCCCTCTGACATGTATCTCCAGCTGGTCACAGTCAATGTCCAAACTCCTTCACAGAATGTCTCTGTCTCTCAGATTCTCTGATCAGCAGTGCCTCTTGTATAGCCCTCTGTGGCTATCCTTTACATGGGACAGGGGCTGCTGGCCAATCAGAGCAGACCTGATTGTCCACTCTTTCCCACTCACCAAATGTCTTTAACACCTCCACGCTCCCAGCCTTTGTCTCAATCTACATTTCTCTGCAGGAACCTCAGCTGATTAAATCAGAGTCCTCCCCATAGAAATGTACACATGCAAATCAAAGTCTGGTATCTTAGAAATGAGCACATACAGTCACAGAACAATGTTGATTCATTAAACTGTGGGATTGCATTTACAGGTAATAAAGTGCTTTGGCTTACATAGTGCATTATGCATTCCCTGTGCTCCCCCAGATATTAAAGAACATTTGGCCAAAATAAGCCTTACATAGGTTGCCAAGTTACATGGATTTAGGGGTAGCTAGCTGGGCTTCGTTTCAGTTTTGTAATGCTAGCTACCCCTACCTTCACAACTAATAAATCTGACTTCATCATTGTTGATTGGGTGTGGGAGAATTGGGTTTAAGCTATTAGCAAGAGTTTTGCTGCCAATTTTTGGTCATAATCTAGAAGGGAAATTTGCCTATAGCTAGCACAATTAATCGGGTCCTTGCCTTTTATTATAACCACTGTTTGCCTTCGTCATTTGCTTGGATATCTGTTCCCCAGTCTAAACGAAACTGTGCCAGAGTTTTACGGTATTTTCTTTGTAGTAAAGAGTAGACCTGGTATCTAATGTTGGACCGGGTCCTACATTTTTTTTAAAACCGGGTAACGGGTACCCGTAGGATTTGGCACCTTGTACCCGGCCGGGCACCCGGCTACCCGGTTTTTCACTTACCTGGGAGTGGAGGAAACTTACCTGGGGTGGAGGAAGCCCGCGGCAACATCTGAACAGGTAAGCGGGGGTGGTGGGGCAGCATCAGCGGTCAGTGTGGAGCCTGCGCGGGAGCTGCAGGACTCCATACAGCACTGTGAGCGGGACCATGTGACCGGAGCAGGCGAAGAAGCTTTCCTATTGGACAGCCGGCTGTCCAATAGGAAAGCTTCTCCTGCTCCGGTCACATGGTCCCAGCTCACAGTGCAGTATGGAGTCCTGCAGCTCCCGCACGGGCTCCACATGACTGTGATGCTGCCCCACCGCCCCGCACCTCTGCTTACCTGTTCAGATGTCCGCGCGGGCTTCCAGCAGGTAAGTAACAGATACTTTTCAACTACCCTGACATTACCCGGATACCCGGCGCCGGGTCCACTTTCCAGCTGCCGGGTAATTTCCGGGTAGCTGAAAAGCCACCGGATAGTACCCGGTACATCACTACTGGGGTCTTTTTGAGGGTGACTTATTTTCTTATGTATACCTTGTTGTTCCTGGAAGGGATAGGGGAACATTTGTTTTGTAATGCAAGATCTTTAAAGAGTCAATCCAAGCATCTTAAACAATTTTTGATATATAAATATATGCAGTATTTGGTTACTATTATTGAAAACTAATTACCTAAGCTGCCAATCTATTGGTTTCCTGCGAATGATCAGCAAAATCCTGTTTCCCAGGCTTCACGTAATGGCTGCTTTTCAGTTTCAAATCAATCCTTCAGTCAATGTAACTCAGCAGCTACAATGTTTCCTGGTATTACTAAGGCCTCGTTCAGGGTGCTGGCTTCGGAGGGAGGGCGTGCTGACGTGCTTGCTGCAGTGGGAAACAAAGTATTCAATTTGAATACTTGTTGTCAGGGTAGCAACTGCCCTGCCTCCGAAGCCAGGAGTTGACGCTGACGACAGTTTCAGTAAATGAAAATTTAGTTTTTTGGAACTGCAGCAGCATCACAGGGACCCAGGCAGCCAATGAAATCATTCTTCAGAATGATTTCAAGACTGCAACACTGATCCCTGCTCTCTGTCTGTGACCGGGAGGATTAGCATGTGACGTCAAAGACACGCCCACTGAACGACAGAACGCTGGGGCTGTCGGCAGGGGATGATCGGACGTCTCCTACAAAAGTAACGCGCGCTCTCGCGGACGCGCGCCCTCCATATCCCAAAGCAGGCACCCTGAACGAGCCCTAAGGTAGCATTATCTATTGTTGGTTTGCAGCTCAAACTGCTGGCAACAAATTATCACAAACCGAGAAGTGTTACAAATATCTTGCTCGGCTGGGAAGGTGGGCTTAAGCCTGCTATAGAAATCAAAGGATACTCAATATACTAACTCATTAGAAATGGCACTAAGAGTTGAATTTTAAAATAAAAAAAAAGGTGGTTGAGTATTATCTAATACTACAGAACTGATTTATTTAAAAAACAAATACATGTAGGCTATTGCTTGGATTGCTCCTTTAATGTCTGTTGTGAACTCCTATTAAAAGTAACCTAATTATAGTACCAGAAGACTTTTGCATCTCCATCTACCAGCTTTAACGTACCGCTCTCTAAGATAAAATAGGAACATTTCCATGTTGATATATACTGTCATTATAGATGGTAGAGTTTCCCAATTTTGTTCTGCAAAATGTGCAATGAACAAGCTGACATTTGTATCGACAGACCATTTGAGAACTTCCAAAAGCTATAAAGAACTAGATTGGTCATCATTCGAGTCTAGGCATATTTTGCCTTCATTTTAACAATGTATTAAAGACATACTTTACCAGTCTGTATCCCTGTGAATGGTTGATGATATTTTTCACTTGTATGGAGGCCTTTATTTGGTTACATAACTTGTTCAACAGAGCGTTACATACTTCTGAATGACCACTACTCCTTAAATTACAGTATGCTCTTACACACTAAGGCCGCGCTTATAGTGCCGGTGACGCAACGTCGCCCGAAAACAAATGCATTGCCGCCGTCGCGTGCACTTATAGTAAGTTTCGTTTTATTTTGTTTTTTTGGATTCAGTGAATATAATGTGAAGTGCTTTGTGCATAACATAAACTCTTGTTGTATATTGATGTTGAGATTGAACGTGAACTTTTAAACATAAATGCCAATGGCTGCTCATTACCTTGTACACATGAACTTGTAGTCATGAGTGATTTGATTGAATGGTTAGATGCGAATATTCTTTCTGTAATAAAGTAAGATTTGCCATGAAGAAAAATAAGTTGTTTCACTTGAACATCTATGCTTTATTTTATGTACTTCTCTCTCCACCAGTCTTTAGTGTCATTGCATCTAATATTTTATTTTATTCAAATGTAATCAATGTAAAAAGCCAATACATTGCTCATGTTTAAATTGAAAATATGGCTCCAGGTTAGTAATAACTTGCATGCTTTTAACACAAAAAAAAATATTTTAGATTGTCCCTGTTGTGAGGCAGGCCCATTGCTGCCCTGACACTTCTCTATCTCACACGCCTGCTGACCTCCCCATTCTTTGTGCAAACACGAAAAAACTGGGTTTGTGATGCTCAAATGTGAGTGATTGAGAGGAAAAACAAATCAAGGCAAGCATCTTGAATGTGCTAGTCGGGATACATCTGTGCTATTTCACGATTTTACTTTCACTCACAATGTAAATTTTGACACACTAACTCCTTCCCTGATGGGTAGAGGATTATTTAGCCTTCCGGAAATCTATAGGTAATGGAGAGATCAACATTTTTTCACAACCATGGGAGTAGGGATATGTATATAAGGTATTATCCCTAACAGTTTTTGGTTCCTGTCCAGCGTGAATTTCAAGATGAGGCAGGGATTGTTCTCATAAAACTGCCCTCGGTAAGACGACGTATCTCAGTATCTGTTTAAAGCCACACCTTATAAAGCCTTGCACTGGTTTCTACCCGGAATGGTCAGCAAGAGGGCATTCTCTCCAAACCAAAAAAGGGTTCTTCCCAATTTGTATTCTGTAAAGTGCCAGAAATGTGCCAAAACCCCAGTGCAAGTAATGCAGCATTATCCGCATCACTTTCCTGACCTTATCTTTTGCAGAATGCTATTTGTATTCAGTCTTGACTGATTCAGGCAGTTGGATATAAACATGCTATATAAAAAAGGTGATTTTTATATGTTCCCATTTGTCTCCCACGGCAACATTTTCTCGCATACTAAATGGTCTAATTTCTCCACCCCTCCCCCCCCCTTCTTTACTGTTAGATGTTTAATTGGCTGAGGAGATGTGGTGCATCCGTGTCACACTAACAGGTTGAAATGTTGTGCTCTGCAGCAGGATTGTTTTGCAAAGATCCACGATCCCCCTCCCCCTAAACCCCCAACTGCATTTTCACTGCATTTCAGAGGTCATGTGTGTCGCAGAGCCTCCGTGATAAGACAGGAACTCTGAAATGTATTATTCTCACAGCACGGTGCACAGAGGGAGGATGTGGGGTGGGGAGGAGGATGGGCTGTTAGAGGATGCTGTAAAAACGGAGTATATAGGGGCTGTTTGTCTCCACGGTGAAGTTCTGTGCATGTTCGGGAAAAAAACCTTGATGAGCACTATGTTCGGTATCCTGTCTCCATGGTAACAAAGACCACATCTTGGCGATGTTGTTAATCTTTGCTTACACTTCTTCACATTGCCTGCCGTGTATCCCAGCACTTGACCATGGCTTGATGTAGTGCAGTAACCTCTTCGTTGCTGTAGAATATTACCTGTTAAAATGCTAAAACCTTCATATCCAAGGTGTGTCTTGGAGCATCGCAGCTGAGCACATATGACTTTTCTACTGTGGTGACCAAATATGGGGTATGCCATATTGGCTTTTGTGACAATGTTTGTTAACCATAAATACAAATACTACGTGTTGGCACATTCACATGTCTGACCCACAGATCTGCCTTTTCCCACTGTATTAGCATACAATGCTCCCACTGAAGCCAGGGATTGCATAATGACAGGCAAATGAGCACTTAGTGTCACTTTTTTCTTCTTATCCATTTTAAAAGGGATCCCTATAAGCTTATGCCTGCCACATTAGACAGGTTTTTCAGCACAGCATGGGTTAAATAATTGCATGGTCAGCAAACTAGCACAGACAGCTGTTCAGACCTTTTGGGTCTCATCAGTGTGAGGATGGTTTACTGGCCTTGCAATGTGAACCTGGTAATGGTTACAACCAGACACAACATACAATGCTTCCACTGCAGCCAGGAATTATTGGTAATGACATGCAAATGAGTACTCTCCGTGTAAACGATGTCATTTGAAGTGGACGTGGGATACTATGTGCCTTATTTGCCTCCCTTATTACGTTCCTTTACCTAACTGCAGCTCAGACAGGGAACATTAATAAATCTGATTACTGTATCACTAGGATAATTAATTCAAGGTTCCACATTCATTATTTTAGACTTGTGGACCAGGCACATTTATTGTGTCTGCCGGCTACTTTTTTTTTGGTCTACCTTAATGGGAATGATGCCTTTAATGATGCTAAATATGTGGTTGTTTCTACCGTTGGTTCTCCACTTCTCTATGTTGGACACTAGGGTGCCAATATTTATTGCCAATAATGCGTTCAGAATCCATGTATGCAATTAAAACAAAGGGACATTTTCAAAATGTCATGTGTTATAAGACGTTATCGCCTAGTTTCCGACTAACAAGATAAATCATTGTCATTGAATAGTTCAATATGGTTTATGTGGGATTATATTCTCTATGGGATTACACCTTTTTAAAGCGGCAATCCAAGCAGACGATTTGTCTATATATTTTTTTTTTTTAATTTTGAAGCACTGGTTCTCCCGAGCTAAACCCCATTAATTTCAGCTCCGGGGACCACTTGCTTTCAGAGATACCTCTGTAGGGGATACCACTAGCCGCCCTGCACGGCTAGCAGGAATCACGTAATGGAGTTTCAAAGCTCCCGCTCCCTGCGGGCCAATAGGAAGCTGTGACATCATTGGGTTCGGCTTCCTATTGGCCTATGTGACGTGGGAACTTTAAAAAGCAGAGTGATACCGTTATCCCATACAGGGGTAAGTATATCTGGAAGCAGGGGGTCCCCGGAGCTGAAATTAATGGGATTCAGCTCAGGAGACCCCCTGCTTCAAATCTATTTAGATAAATAAAGTGAATGAATTGTTCCTTTTTCAAGTACAGACGTATTTTTGGACTTTAGAACTGCAGTTGCATTTTTTTGCTCCTCCTTTAGGCTCAGACTCCAGCGCAGCAATCGCCCCACATTCCACAGGGGGTGAAAGAGTTATTAGATTGAGGTCACAGGAGCAGTTATCCATTATATTTTTGTACGTGATTGGAACTGAAAAGCAGCCAAGTAGCATCCACAGCTTCAGTCTGTGCTGCGTGTTCCTTGGGAACAAGATTAATGTTTTCTGCATTGGAAACAGAATCAGGGCGATGGAGGGAAAGGGGATGATTCCAGAACTTGGATGACAAATGATCCATGAGCATGGGGGATTGCGGTGGTGTTAAACATTCTGTAGTCGTCCGGATTCAAGGAAAGCAGCGGAGCATTAACAAGGGCAGTAACGTGTTGTAGCTCAGGGCTGTGCAAACTATTAGGGTTGCGCCCCCCACCCTGCCTTCTCCCTCTTGTGCTCGTGCCCCCCTCACCTCTTGTGCCGGTGTGAAATGACGCAGCGGGGTCACGTGACGTTACGCCACGTGACCCCGCTCCGTCATTTGACGCCGTGTTGCCATGGCGACATCACAGCAGCCTACTGAATCAAGTTGAGTTGGAGGCCTCACGCGATCCCCCGGTATTTAATTTAAATGCTTTGGGGAAGAGCGTGGGGCCTCTGAAACCGCCTGCGCCCACCCAGGAAAATCTTGCCCCCCCCCCCAAGTTTACGCACCGCTGTTGTTGCCAATAGAGGAATTATGAGACACACAATGCTTATCACTCTCCTAATTATTCTAATTAAAATATTCTTATCTCATGGTGCATAGGGTAGAGTTAACATGGACACAAAAATCCAAGTGGGGTAGAGACCCTCACTTGGACAAGAAACCCAAAATTGCACTCTATGAGAATAAAACACTTAATGGGACTAAACAATATATCCCAGGCTGATAGCCAAAAGTGCTACACGACGCAAAACAAAAAAGAATTTATTAAATACATGAGGGAGCAATATCGGGGAGTGTGGGGTATAAATAAGGGTGTGTTTAAAAATATGGTCAATGGTGGCCAGAATAGAGTGTTCTCTCTCACTCATCAGGTATAATTCACATATAGGGAAAGCCAATGCTAAAGCTTATAGGGTATGTCCCTTCAGAGAATACCTGGTGGTGGGCAATGAGGTATAGTCAGCCAAAGTCCTGACAAGGTATACGATAGAAAATTATACCAACAGCAGGAGATACTAAACACAAAGTAACGTTTAAGGTGTAAAGAAATGTATCCCTGGTTCATCCGAATCACTTGAAAAATTGTAACATATACAGACTAATGTAACATGCGTCGAATGGGTAAGTGTATCATAACACTAAAGTAGAACAGAGGATTGGTGTTTCAACATATAAATACATGTATACCCATCATCCCCTGAATAAAGTAGTCCCCCATTTATCAAGCTGCATATATAGTAATTCAAACTGTGTATATATAGGTCAAATAGGACAATGGCATAAGGCAAGAAAAACGGGCAAGTAGAGATAAGTATCAAATACTACCCGATCAGCCGAGTTGGTGCTGGTTTACACGATACACCGGAGTTCCTGGCATTGCTGGTCACCACTACCAACGTCATTAAAAACCGACGGGCCGGTTCGCGTAGGAAGGTACGCTTCGTCAGGGCAGGAGTGATAGGTAAACCTCTTCACTGGATCCTTATATACCCATTTGCTTAATGAGAAGCAGGCAGGTCCCTGATAATTAACTCCTTGTGAGCTCCCTATTGAGGGAGTCTCTATTCAATACGTTCCTCACTAGGAGGTAACAGTTCAGTTTAGTGTTTTGCTGCACTGTTGAGGAATTGCAAGTAGCTGTCAATTCAAAAGCAGAATGAATATGTGGGAAAAACTTTTTATAGCACACCTCAAGATAACACTATCGTTAGTACATCTGGCATACCAGAATAAATGCTGACCTAAAATAGAGCTATAGTTTCAATGATACTTATATCACTTACATACCATCACTAGTATTTCAAGATATGCTAAGATAAAGGTTAAAAAGCCTAGGTGTGGTAATCTCGTGTCATAGTGTATGTATGTGTGACAAGGTCTGAAGTGTAAAAACACAAAATAGCACCATACTAAAAGATGAAAAATATATGGAGTAACAGGGTATCGAACAGGGGGAAGTAGTGAGACATTACCCCCATTGTCTCACTACTTCCCCTGTTCGATACCCTGTTACTCCATATATTTTTCATCTTTTAGTATGGTGCTATTTTGTGTTGTGTTTTGTGTATCTTCCTACGCGAAACGGCCCGTCGGTTTTTAATGACGTCACTCTTCTGACGTCGGTAGTGGTGACCAGCAATGCCAGGAACTCCGGTGTATCATGTAAACCAATACCAACTCGGCCGATCGGGTAGTATTTGATATTTATCTCTACTTACCCGTTTTTCTTGCCTTATGCCATTGTCCGATTTGACCTATATATACACAGTTTGAATTACTATATATGCAGCTTGATAAATGGGGGACTACTTTATTCAGGGGATGATGGGTATACATGTATTTATATGCTGAAACACCAATCCTCTGTTCTACTTTAGTGTTATGATACACTTACCCATTTGATGCATGTTACATTAGTCTGCATATGTTACAATTTTTCAAGTGATTCGGATGAACCAGGGATACATTTCTTTACACCTTAAACGTTACTTTGTGTTTAGTATCTCCTGCTGTTGGCACAATTTTCTATCGTATACCTTGTCAGGACTTTGGCTGACTATACCTCATTGCCCACCACCAGGTATTCTCTGAAGGGACATATCCTATAAGCTTTAGCATTGGCTTTCCCTATATGTGAATTATACCTGATGAGTGAGAGAGAACACGCTCTATTCTGGCCACCATTTACCGTATTTTTAAACACACCCTTATTTATACCCCACACTCCCTGATATTGCTCCCTCATGTATTTAATAAATTCTTTTTTGTTTTGCGTCGTGTAGCACTTTTGGCTATCAGCCTGGGATATATTGTTTAGTCCCATTAAGTGTTTTATTCTCAGAGTGCAATTTTGGGTTTCTTGTCCACTTGAGGGTCTCTACCCCACTTGGATTTTTGTGTCAATAGAGGAATTATCAATGACTTGAGTACTAAAGCACCAACTTGGATTCCTGGTGAGTTTTTATTTTTTCCAGCTTTGGGCACTAAAAGTCCTGGTGCCCATCAAATAAAAGCCTCCGCCTCCAAAATTAAACTGCAAATGTAAGTGAACAGTGATTTTACTTTCAAAAACTTGCACAGTAATAATACTCCATATGAATACAAAGATGGCTGAACACTTGCATTTTCTCCTGTTAGTATTTACAATGGCTTACTCCCACTGTTTGCCCCTTTTATGTTCTCTAATACGCAGTAAAATGGCAATTACAAAAAATAAATGATGTTTACTGTAGGGAACATCTCTGTTTGGTTATTACTATGCATTATAGGACATGGTGAGCAAGAACCACACCAAATCAGCATGCACTCAGTTATATTTTAATTAAGTAGAATGTTGAACACTTCTGCGCATGTTCACATTTCTGAGACCGCTCCTGAAATCTGCCTTACCCCATAATCGCACGGCATACAATGCTTCCACTGCAGCAAAGGATTCTGGCTAATGACATGCAAATGAGAACTCCCAGTGTGTCACTTTTTTTGTTCCTTAACCACTAAGGGGAAGGAATCGCTCGGTCATTATAAATTTCTCCATGTTCATTTTCAGTGATGGTGATAGTGTTGCTTTAATCCTATCGAGGATTGAGCAAGATAGCTATTTTTTCTACAGCGTTTAAAATCTACACAGAGCGAGAGTATCTGTGACCTTCATATATACATTTTAACAGAATCACTGGACACTACATGATGCACAGATAACACGGTTATTAGGCGAGATGTGGCTCATTGAGTTATTGGTAATGCATTTTGCAGTGTGCCAGGGCAGAGGTGTTCAGGGAGAGAAACAAAGATCCACTGAGGAGCCCTTGAGTCTGCATGGATTATTGATACTGCTCTTTCTGTCTTCACTCCGGCCTCTCTCTACATCAGGATTGCATCATCCACAGGAGATCTGCCAACTCCTCAGCTCAGTACAAAGACGAAGGCAGACAAGGTCTTGTCTCTTTGCAGAGCCTTCTCTCCCCTCTTCCTGCCTCTTCTTCCTGAAACCTCACAGAAGCCTGGCTTATCCTAAAATAATCACCTTTGTTCTGAAATGGTCTTACTCTCTCTCCTTTTGCTCAGCAAGGCCCCCCTCCCCCAGCTGCTTCCTCACAACCCAAACACACATTTTTCTCTTCCTTTTACCCTTTTTTTTTTTTTTTGCGCTGGAGTACACTGAGGGACTGTATGTCTAAAAAAACGGGTTATACAGTTTTAACCGTGGCAGTTTCCTTCTTGTGTCTGCAGACATTTACTTTAGTGTAGAGGGATAATCTGTGTGTGTGTGTTGCTGCTGTCCTGTCCCCCCTCTTGCCTCTCTCCACAGCACACTGACTTGGCTGTCACGGTCACCTTTGCGACCGGCAACAGCACATCCTATGCGGCGTGAGCGAGGCTCGAGGGGGACACGGCGGCGGGAGTGAGGCTTGAGTGGGGGAGGGGGACAGCAGGGGGAGGAGGAGCGAGGCTCAAGGGAGGGGGACCGCAGCAGGGAGCAAGGCATGTGGGGGGTGAGGAGGGGGAACCGCACCAGGATCGAAGGGGGTGTGGGGATGGAGCCCACCCCTGTTCTCATCTTAACTTGTGACTGAGGAGAGGTGTGTCTGTGCGCGAGGCAGGCGCACAGTGCCAGATGTGCGTGTGTGCATGCGTATCTGTCAGTGTCTCAGCGTGAGGGTGACACACAGCAGACGGGGCCAAACTCGGCCTCCTCAAAATCTGGTCTGGCTAAGGTTTTCATTTTGTTCACCCCCTGCTTTTAATATTTGGCAGGGCCACACATGCTGTAGCTCTGGTGCATTTAGTTCTTTGCTTCCTCATGCAAGTATAATTTAGACCGTCACTAATAAAGTATTCAAGGCACCTTGTCACTGGAGGGGGGGGATGCTGGTTAAACTGCTCTGACCTTCTGCATTGCTGCTAAACTAGTCTTTGTGCATTTTTATTTACAGCAGAGCCCATTTGTGGTGGAAAAGCTGCATCTATGGCTGCTCAGCTATCTTTGTATTTCAGCAAAAGGAAGTTATTCTTGTTCTGTCTTTTTGTACAAATACTTACAGAAAGAGTATCCCCTCACAATCCTCTTGTATCAAGTGCTTCCCTTGGGTATACTTTGGGCGTATTCGCAGCCTGACATTTCTTTTTGCCTTTATGCAGTTGTCAATAAGTCACATTGTTAAGACACTGGATTTGTAACTGGGCGGGGGTCATATAACCAAATTTCAGATGCATCTGCTGGCCCATAAGCGAGAAATTGTAGCAGTTTGGTTATGAGACCACACTAATGTGTGTTTGTTTTTTTTTCATGTTGTAGCTTTTAGAGAGAGAAGAGGAAGCACATGAGTTTTTCAAAGATGTGCTTGCTTCTTTGTTTTCCCAACACCAAACAGCTGAACAGTTTCACCAAATTTTGTATTATGTCACCAAATCTATATCTGACCAAACAGTTGTGTTTGTTTGCAGTAGAGCGTTTCTGTGAGCTCGTTGGGGCAGGTTCATTGTTGCAGGATGTAAACTGTGAAATATATCCCCTGCCACAAAAATAGTCAGCCAAATAATTTGCAGTAAAAACTCTCAACCACTTTTGAAAAACACCAAGAGGGCTTTTGGGTCCTGAAGTTTCACATTAGATATGAGAACCCAGTCAAGGTAAGCCAGGCCTGCACAACTCGTAAAGCGAGAAGGGCCGAAATTCTCCAAGGAAAAAAAATTTGGGCCGCACGGGTAAAATCATCATCATCATCATCATCATCATCATCATCATCATCATCATCATCATCATCTCTCCTCCAGCACCTCTCATCATCATCCTCATATCTCCCCCAGAAACCCTCACTATCAACTTTTGTGATACTCCCCATCTATCTCTCATACCCCCATCTCTCCCCCTCACCCACACACAATACTCCCTCTCCACAAACACACAATACCCCCCTGCACACCACACACATCCCACCCCCTGCACCTCATATCCTTCTCCCCCCCTGCACCTCACATCATTCTCCCCCCTGCACCTCACATCATTCTCCCCCCTGCACCTCACATCATTCTCCCCCCCTATACCTCACATCATTCTCCCCCCCTATACCTCACATCACTCTCCCCCCCTGCACCTCACACCACTCTCCCCCCCTGCACCTCACACCACTCTCCCCCCCTGCACCTCACACCACTCTCCCCCCCCTGCACCTCACACCACTCTCCCCCCTGCACCTCACACCACTCTCCCCCCTGCACCTCACACCACTCTCCCCCCCTGCACCTCACACCACTCTCCCCCCTGCACCTCACACCACTCTCCCCCCCTGCACCTCACACCACTCTCCCCCCCTGCACCTCACACCACTCTCCCTCCCTGCACCTCACACCACTCTCCCCCCCTGCACCTCACACCACTCTCCCCCCTGCACCTCACACCACACTCGCCCCTGCACCTCACACCACACTCGCCCCTGCACCTCACACCACTCTCCCCCCCCTGCACCTCACACCACTCTCCCCCCCTGCACCTCACACCACTCTCCCCCCCTGCACCTCACACCACTCTCCCCCCCTGCACCTCACACCACTCTCCCCCCCTGCACCTCACACCACTCTCCCCCCCTGCACCTCACACCACTCTCCCCCCCTGCACCTCACATCACTCTCCCCCCCTGCACCTCACATCACTCTCCCCCCTGCACCTCACATCACTCTCCCCCCCTGCACCTCCAATCATCCCCCCTGCACCTCCAATCATCCCCCCTCCACCTCCAATCATCCCCGCTCCACCTCCAATCATCCCCCCTGCACCTCCAATCATCCCCCCTGCACCTCCAATCATCCCCCCTGCACCTCCAATCATCCCCCCTGCACCTCCAATCATCCCCGCTCCACCTCCAATCATCCCCGCTCCACCTCCAATCATCCCCGCTCCACCTCCAATCATCCCCCCTGCACCTCCAATCATCCCCCCTGCACCTCCAATCATCCCCCCTGCACCTCCAATCATCCCCCTGCACCTCCAATCATCCCCCTGCACCTCCAATCATCCCCCCTGCACCTCCAATCATCCCCCCTGCACCTCCAATCACTCCCCCCTGCACCTCCAATCACTCCCCCCTGCACCTCCAATCACTCCCCCCTGCACCTCCAATCACTCCCCCCTGCACCTCCAATCACTCCCCCCTGCACCTCCAATCACTCCCCCCTGCACCTCCAATCACTCCCCCCTGCACCTCCAATCACTCCCCCCTTGCACCTCCAATGACCCCCCCTGCACTTCCAATGACCCCCCCTGCACTTCCAATGACCCCCCCTGCACTTCCAATGACCCCCCCTGCACTTCCAATGACCCCCCCTGCACTTCCAATGACCCCCCCTGCACTTCCAATGACCCCCCCTGCACTTCCAATGACCCCCCCCTGCACTTCCAATGACCCCCCCCTGCACTTCCAATGACCCCCCCTGCACTTCCAATGACCCCCCCTGCACTTCCAATGACCCCCCCTGCACTTCCAATGACCCCCCCTGCACTTCCAATGACCCCCCCTGCACTTCCAATGACCCCCCCTGCACTTCCAATGACCCCCCCTGCACTTCCAATGACCCCCCTGCACTTCCAATGACCCCCCCTGCACTTCCAATGACCCCCCCTGCACTTCCAATGACCCCCCCTGCACTTCCAATGACCCCCCCTGCACTTCCAATGACCCCCCCTGCACTTCCAATGACCCCCCCCTGCACTTCCAATGACCCCCCCCTGCACTTCCAATGCCCCCCCCTGCACTTCCAATGCCCCCCCCTGCACTTCCAATGCCCCACCTGCACTTCCAATGACCCACCTGCACTTCCAATGACCCACCTGCACCTTCAATCATCCCCCCTGCACCTCCAATCATCCCCCCTGCACCTCCAATCATCCCCCCTGCACCTCCAATCATCCCCCCTGCACCTCCAATCACTCCCCCCTGCACCTCCAATCACTCCCCCCTGCACCTCCAATCACTCCCCCCTGCACCTCCAATCACTCCCCCTGCACCTCCAATCACTCCCCCTGCACCTCCAATGACCCCCCCCCTGCACCTCCAATGACCCCCCCCCTGCACCTCCAATGACCCCCCCCCTGCACCTCCAATGACCCCCCCCCCTGCACTTCCAATGACCCCCCCCCCCTGCACTTCCAATGACCCCCCCCCTGCACTTCCAATGACCCCCCCCCTGCACTTCCAATGACCCCCCCCTGCACTTCCAATGACCCCCCCCTGCACTTCCAATGACCCCCCCCTGCACTTCCAATGACCCCCCCCTGCACTTCCAATGACCCCCCCCTGCACTTCCAATGACCCCCCCTGCACTTCCAATGACCCCCCCCTGCACTTCCAATGACCCCCCCCTGCACTTCCAATGACCCCCCCCTGCACTTCCAATGACCCCCCCCTGCACTTCCAATGACCCCCCCCTGCACTTCCAATGACCCCCCCCTGCACTTCCAATGACCCCCCCCTGCACTTCCAATGACCCCCCCCTGCACTTCCAATGACCCCCCCCTGCACTTCCAATGACCCCCCCCTGCACTTCCAATGACCCCCCCCTGCACTTCCAATGACCCCCCCTGCACTTCCAATGACCCCCCCCCTGCACTTCCAATGACCCCCCCCTGCACTTCCAATGACCCCCCCCTGCACTTCCAATGACCCCCCCCTGCACTTCCAATGACCTCCCCCTGCACTTCCAATGACCTCCCCCTGCACTTCCAATGACCCCCCTGCGCTTCCAATGCCCCCCCTGCGCTTCCAATGACCCCCCCTGCGCTTCCAATGACCCCCCCTGCGCTTCCAATGACCCCCCCTGCGCTTCCAATGACCCCCCCTGCGCTTCCAATGACCCCCCCTGCGCTTCCAATGACCCCCCCTGCGCTTCCAATGACCCCCCCTGCGCTTCCAATGACCCCCCCTGCGCTTCCAATGACCCCCCCCTGCGCCTCCAATGACCCCCCCCCTGCGCCTCCAATGACCCCCCCCTGCGCCTCCAATGACCCCCCCCCTGCGCCTCCAATGACCCCCCCCCTGCGCCTCCAATGACCCCCCCCCCTGCGCCTCCAATGACCCCCCCCTGCGCCTCCAATGACCCCCCCTGCGCCTCCAATGACCCCCCCCTGCGCCTCCAATGACCCCCCCCTGCGCCTCCAATGACCCCCCCCTGCGCCTCCAATGACCCCCCCCTGCGCCTCCAATGACCCCCCCCCTGCGCCTCCAATGACCCCCCCCTGCGCCTCCAATGACCCCCCCCTGCGCCTCCAATGACCCCCCCCTGCGCCTCCAATGACCCCCCCCTGCGCCTCCAATGACCCCCCCCTGCGCCTCCAATGACCCCCCCCTGCGCCTCCAATGACCCCCCCCTGCGCCTCCAATGACCCCCCCCTGCGCCTCCAATGACCCCCCCCTGCGCCTCCAATGACCCCCCCCTGCGCCTCCAATGACCCCCCCCTGCGCCTCCAATGACCCCCCCCTGCGCCTCCAATGACCCCCCCCTGCGCCTCCAATGACCCCCCCCTGCGCCTCCAATGACCCCCCCCTGCGCCTCCAATGACCCCCCCCTGCGCCCCCCCTGCACCTCCAATGACCCCCCTGCGCCCCCCCTGGCCTCCAATGATCCCCCCTGCGCCCCCCCTGCGCCTCCAATGACCCCCCCTGCGCCCCCCCTGCGCCTCCAATGACCCCCCCCCTGCGCCCCCCCTGCGCCTCCAATGACCCCCCCTGCGCCCCCCCTGCGCCTCCAATGACCCCCCCTGCGCCCCCCTGCGCCTCCAATGACCCCCCTGCGCCCCCCCTGCGCCTCCAATGACCCCCCTGCGCCCCCCCTGCGCCCCCCCTGCACCCCCCCTGCACCCCCCCTGCGCCTCCAATGATCCCCCCTGCGCCCCCAATGACCCCCCCTGCGCCTCCAATGACCCCCCCCTGCGCCCCCAATGACCCCCCCCCTGCGCCTCCAATGACCCCCCCCCCTGCGCCTCCAATGACCCCCCCCCCCTGCGCCTCCAATGACCCCCCCCCCCTGCGCCTCCAATGACCCCCCCCCCCTGCGCCTCCAATGACCCCCCCCCTGCGCCTCCAATGACCCCCCCCCCTGCGCCTCCAATGACCCCCCCCCCCCCCCCTGCGCCTCGAATGACCCCCCCCCCCCTGCGCCTCGAATGACCCCCCCTGCACCTCCCATGCACCTCATCACCCCCGGAACCGCGGGCAATCGCCGCCATTTTTTTAAAAAAAGTTTTATTTATTTATTTATTTTTATTTATTTTTATTTATTTTTTTAAATCTCATCATGGGCTGCACAGAGAGGCCGGACGGACCGCATGCGGCCCGCGGGCCGTATGTTGTGCAGGCCCGAGGTAAGCCATGGGGCTTTAATCAGCCATCAGTTTTTAGGTTCTCTGTTTCCTGAAGTAAAGTTGTCGTACAGGGTGGCCAACTTCAATCCTTCAGCATAGCCGGCTCAATTAGGAATATCCTGAAAACCTGACCCGTTGGTGGCCATTGAGGACTGGATTTGGCCACCCCTGCAATATTACATTTAAAGTAGAATTTTGACCAAATGGGAACGAGAAAAATTAAATGTAAACCAACTTTCTAGCCAAAGAGTTAAAATGGTCCAGTAAATTATCTGTGTATACGTAAATGTTAGGTATTTGCTGTAATGAAGGGCAGATGTCGCCTCTTTTGATGTTAACAACAAGAACACAAGTTATTGAATCTGAGTTTTCATACCTCTTATAATACTGTAAAGACTGACTATTGCAATCAGCAACTGTACGAAAATCAAGTTTCAGCTAGATAAAAACTGGTCTGTCAAAACTACCAGAAAACTGACCTAATCTTTCTACTAGTTTGACTGGTTCATATTAGGTGCGTGGGGAAGCTGATCTGAAAGACAAGCTCTCCTCGTCCTGTGACCTCAAACTGAGCGTTCTGCTTTGGAATGAGTAACTACCACTTTTCATATTCATTCCATAGCCGGGTATATGGAGAGAGTTAAAAAACAAAATATATATATATATCTTATACCAGATTTATTTTTTCTTTGTCATGTTTATATATCCAGTTTGCAATGCATCACTTATTGGGATCTAATAAAGGTTGATACAGTCAAGATTGCATTAGTTATTCCATCTTTTTTTCCTATCGAAAATAGAATGGTAGACATTGGTACCCATAATGCTACCGTAGTGCTCATGACCGTGTACAATGCGCTACACAGGCTGAACCCTTGAAATGACTGCTATCAAACAGATGATTGGATCACTGCTAATACCAGTGTACTATGCAATACAAGTTTGCGCTGTTTGATAAGTGTATAATAGTCATCAGCCAGCCACTTGTCCACTAAAGGGAGATGTACAGCAAATCTGAATTCCACTGAAGAATTATGTTCTAGCAGGCTCTTTAAGGGATCAATGGATTAAAGGAGAATTGGTTGATCCTGATAATTGGTTATTCTAGTGTTGTAGTAGCTATGCGGAGACAGGAGGAGCTAGATTATATTGCAGGTAATGATACGCTTTTATGGACCAATGTGTTTTTCTTAGAAGTTGCTAGATAAACTTTCCCCTTCATGTATACAGATCCAGGAGGAGGGAAAGGTGGCTTCAAAAGGCTCTTGGCCTTGTATAAACTTTTAGTCTACAAAGAACTTGCATGTTGGTTCATTAAAATGTATCCTTACATGACAAAGGATCCTATGTAGTAATCAATGAATTACTTCCACAAGATTGGAGAGCCCTTTTGTTTTGGAAAGAGTAAAGGACATAGGCCTAAATTTACTCCCAATCAATTAAATGGTCCGTAACAAACGGTTCAACATAGGAAGAAAGTGAATAAAGATCAGTGGCATGTTTTAAATAGGTTACATTTAGCTGGTTGACATCTCTAATATATATAATATATATTATAATTTTTTTTTTTATGTTTGGAAAATTATCTGATCACTTAAAGACATTATTTAGGCATCAACATGGTTTGCTTAGCTTTGTTCCTTTTTTGTTTACAAAGCAATTATGAAGCCATCATTAGACAAAGCGGTAAACCTAAATAGCTGAATCTAGTGTTCACGATAATAATCGATCCGTATTCATTTTTCGCAAGTATAGAGACACACACATGCACGCACGTTGGTAGAACATGTGCAACTTTTCCTTTCATGTCATCTCTGCATTGCTCTCACCTTTTTATTTCGGGTTCTGCAAGGCCACATAATCACATGGTGACGAGCTACGTTCCTTTTGTACATTTAAGCACCCTTTTCAGTTGATGGCTTAGTTATTTTTTCCTGCCATTGTTTATCTCAAGGTCCCTTGAATTTGGAACTGTAGGTCTAGAATTGATAGTACATTAACCACTTGATACCCAGAGGTCCTTGGAGCTCATTGTGCATTGCTTTGCAGTCCATTCTGTCGGTAAAAAAGTGAACTGCAGAACAGTGTTTCTTTAAAATGTCTTGAGACATGGTGGCGAATCAGTCTGCTGTGATTAACCTCATCAGTGCTGGAGACGGGGAATTCTCAAATTGTTACGTCCAGCACAGGGGGAGATGTATTGTTTCCCCCCCTAGGATGGAGCAGAGGTGGAAACTGTTGTGAACATTCAATATTAGTTTTAATTATCCTCACCGAACAGTAGAATTACACATCTATCTTATGTCTTTTCTCCCTCATCTACCTTCTCTCCCTGCCTGCACCTCAAACACATCTGGGTATGTTTTCTGTCTTTTGCACGGTGCCTTTATAGATGATGGATTTATTGTCTGCGCCTGCTGTCTGTCACTGTCTTCAAGCATTAACTCCTCTGCGACTGTTGTGACAGTCCCCATATGATTTATATCAGGGGTGGCCAACTTCAGTCCTCAAGGGCCACCATCAGGTCAGGTTTTAAGGATATGCCTGCTCCAGCACAGGTGGCTGTCATTGCTAGACCACTGATTGAGCCACATATGCTGAAGCAGGGATATCCTTAAAACCTGACCTGTAGGTGGACCTTGAAGACTGGAGTTTGCCACCCCTCATTTATATCCCATTTTATAGGCATGCTAAGGTACACTGCTGCAGTGAATGCATTTAACCTATGCTCTGCTGGAGAACCAGTTGTGGTTGGAGACAGTTTGAGTACGATTGGCTTGTTGCAGAAAATACACGGAGAGTGGGTGTGACAGGGAGAGAATTGTTACATGCTTTATTTCAAGGGACGCTTCCCATGATCACAGTTGGCCATATTAATGCTCGGTAACTCTGATCTCTCCAAAATGACGAGATTAGGATGTTAAAATAATTTTCTCTGAAGCTTAGTGACTGGAGAATGCTCCGCACGGACACTTTCACACACCCAATTTTCAGAGCAAGCATGTTTTAGTGAAGGTCCCTAAAACATGTAATTGTAATGTTTATCCACATGTCTTCATGCTATAACTAACCTACCATTTCTGAATTTTCTGCAGCTCTCCAGAGGACCGTGTGAAAAGAGATTATTGGGACCTCACGGCCACTGGCCAGTCTAAAGGTAATTTTGTAGCTTTTGTTTTAAACATGTCCCTTTCTATGGTCCCACATCTCAAAATCTTAGTTGTGTTGAAGGCCCTGTAGGTGTTCATAAAATATCTTGTTTTCTTTGGGTGGAATGAAATGTTCTGGCTAATTGAGCTGAACTGATGGAGCAAATCCTCTGTGGGAAGATTTGGGGTCAATAGCGCCTCCAGCCACACTGAGGAGTCTGATAAATCGCAGCGCCTCCTGGGGACAGGATAAAGGAGGCAGCCCAGTCTGGCTGCCATTAGCAGAGGCTGACAGCAGTGCTGCAAATCTCACTATTGATTTAGAAGTAGCTGGGAGGTTAGGACGTGCTCGCCTTGTTACTGCTGGGAGTCATACTGCAGAATGCCAGCTGTGGACAGAAGGAGGGGAGGGGAAATCAATAGAGTGCACAAGTGATTTGGTGCATGCTCAAGGAGACCTAAATGTTATCTCCGTAATATGCAGTGCACAAAAAACAAGATCAATTTTGGAGTAACCAATGACCATTGGGGCTATGTTTTATCCCTTCAACCCATGCAACATTTTATATTGTATAGAGTTGCATACCCTTTGTATTAAAATGTTTAATTTGCTGTTTTCTTGCTGTTATAGCATTTTGGTTGGTGTCTGGGAAAGGGCCTACCAACCTGTTCAAATGATACAAAAAAAAAAACAGCCTTCTATGGCCTCCACCTACATTAGTATTGGCAACATCAGAAACGAAAACGATTCCGTGTTTTTCGGGCTCATGTAATAATGCCTCTGGGGTCAGGCCAGCACTCGAATTCCACAGACACGAAAGCTGCATAAACATCAACAAAATAATCAGTAATGTTCAGAGCATAGACCAAGTTAAGATACAGACATTCTATAGCTTGTTGGGCAGGAGGATTGGTTTTTCCTTCTGAAACTACAAAGAACCTACATTTATGCAATGTTTATTGATACAGAATGGTATTTGCCTGAATAAAATGTGAACATTGCCCCCCCCGGAAGTGAGATCAGCTGGTTCACACAATCACATGGGATATAGCTATAGGAAGTGACTTAAGTGGGTGATTAGACTGACTTTCAGAACACTTTGGTCTCCTGAAGTAAAAGCCCATGTCACATTTGGATGGTCTCAAATTATTTTTCCCCCTAAGCCATTTACCCTATATTTTGGCATTTTTCCTAGTTGCATGCCTCATTGTGAAATCTTCTAGTATTGTCTGTTTTGGGGGAGGCATTTACAACCGTATATTTTGTAGGCTCTCCACTTGTGGTCTGCGCCATACTCTGTGCTCTTGTTTTGAACTCCGCACTGATCTTCAAGACGGTTGCTGCTTATTCCGTCAGCATTAGACGCAGCATATATTTCCTTGTTTGTTTGTGCTTTTCTCTCGGGGGTTATTCATTTCGTTTTAATCGAGCAGGTCAGGAAACGGTAACGTCCCTTGACTTCATGGTACCATCTCCTAGAAATTCCCATTGGTCGTCACTATCGCAGTTGAATGAATAACCCTCTTAGACTTTCCAGGCCTACATTTTTAGAAAGCCATTAAACAGAACTTCTATCATGAAACAGTTGGTAAAAGGTGGAGAGATGGGTGTATTGCAGTTGCAACATGTTCCTGCGTGGGGCCGGAGCTTTAAAGAATCTTGCCTAATCACACCAAAGGTTATCAAAAATGTCTACAAAGAACAATGAAACCCGAATTCCAGTTTACCGCTTTGATTACATGTGCGGTTTGCTTCCTGCTAATTTAGAAAATGTTCTTTTCCTGGTACAAACCTGTTCTCCCTCATTTGTAATTATCATTGTGATGTTGCAGGTACAGACCCCCTCCACCCCATATAAATGTTGGCTTGTATGATAAGATAGTGAAAAGACCACAGCCATATAACAAATTATCATTCTTAAATGGCTCTGTCACACATGAAGAAATCTGGGGTTTCAATTGCTCTTGCAGTGCACATGTAGAATAGACCTGTGAGAGTGCACGGATGTTTCACAATCATTTCATCCAAGAAGGACCCTTGTTGCTTTATACCTTACTATTAAGTATAACCTTGCATGTTCATGTTAGGTCTTCTAAATATAAACATATTAAAGGTGCAGTTACCACTGTTCCATTCCCTTCCCGCCCTCCTTTTTTAGGCCTGTAATAGAGAGCGCTGTTCACGCGTGCGTCAATTACATTACATTGATACAGTCGAGACTCGTGTACGTATGGCCGTGAGCGATGGCACGACAAACCAGAGAGAGCGCGAAAATACAATTTTCTTGTTCTGTCGCGCCACTTGATGCTATGAACCAATCACAGCGTGGCCTAGCGCTGACAGCATAGCCACGCGCGTCACCGCTTACCCTCTACAAACGAAACGCCCACACCACATGCACGCACTATATTACAAGCCTCACATGGATGGGAATCAGGAGATCCTCCTAGCTGAATCTCTCTATTCAGCTACTAGGACCCTACTGGTTCATGTGATGCTTACGACTGAAGGTATCCCCGGTACAGTCCCCTGCAGGGGAAACAAAATGATGGTTTACATTTTCCGCAGGACATAATTTGTTCCTATGTGACATGGGGGGATTTAAATACAAAGCCGCACCTTTCCTGGTAAGTATCTCAGGAACCCCTCCTTTCCATCCTTGTCTTTGCAGTGTTATTCCATACATGGTACACAACTGGCATCACTGTCGCAAATTGGTTGCCAATTGGTATATTTTAGGAGTTCAAGTGTTTCAGACAGTTAAATAAAAAGGGTTTTTTCTCACCCTGGGTTATCACATAGGTTTACAGCAGCATAAAATGTTCCCCTCTCGCAGGTCTCCTCATGTCCGTGAAGTGTCTCTCGAGGCTCTGCGGCTCCCCGCCCTCGGTGTGGTCAGTCGCTGCGATTCCGACCCCGTGATTCCCTCCGACCGCAGTGCCGGACGTCATGAGCATTGCAATTCCTCTGGGAGTCACCACACCAGATACATCCTACTCCGACATGGCCGCCGGATCAGAGTGAGTACAGGCCCGGATAGTGCATGATGAGTAGGATGTCCCAATGTGCATTTTGCAATATAAGGAATGGAGGAAACTATATAAACCAGGGCTGGCCAACTCCAGTCCTCAAGGGTCACCAACAGGTCACGGTTTAAAGATATCCCTGTTTCAGTACATGTGGCTCAGTTGAAGACTCATTGAGCCACCTGTGCTCAAGCAGGAATATCCGTAAACCCTGATCTGTTGGTGGCCCCTTGAAGACTGTAGTTGGCCAGCCCTCCCCTAAATCCTGTGCATGGTCAGCGTGGTGTTCCATGGTACAATGAAATGGTCTTGTGTAAAAGAAAAAGGCTTCAAGAAAAAGCTGGCCATCCCTTAAGGGAGCAGTTTCCTTCCGTTGCGCAATATTTTATTTTATTTTTACCTCCTCGCCATTTTGAACCGGGGGAACACCATGGCTGAAGCAGGTTCATTTCATCTCTGAGGGGGGACCCCCTTCTTCCTGCGATACATACCGGCAAAGCTAATGCAGGCACCGTCCACTCCAGGGGTAACAAAATGGTTTCAATCTCCCACATTGCGCAGGCCAATTGGAAGTTGCAATGTCATCTGTCACAGCTTCCCATTTGGCCACCATGCCGAGGGGGTGTTAAATATGCAGATGTACAGGCACGCGGGGTGAGATGGGGGGGAGGCACAATGCACTTTTGCGTCTGTCATTACAGGGTCACTGATATTTCAATGGAAACTTTCAGTGCAACCCATCTTTTGTCTTAATGAATCGGTTGGCACGGGGGTGCACAAACTGGGGGGGGGGGGGCGTAGCGGTTACATAGGTGCCACGCTTCACCGAAGGCATTTATATGGAGGGGCTCACGTGAGGCCTCTGTAGCTTTACTTACCTTAACTGTCCAGCGATGCGTCGCCATGGCAACCAGGGGTCAAATGACATTGTGGAGCCATGTGACGTCAGGTTGCCATGGCATTGAGACTTCATATGACCCTGCGGAGTCATTTGATGCCATAGCCGTACAGGGGGTTGCGCAAGCAGGGGGGTGAGAGCAGACAGGGAGGGTGCAGGGAGAAGAGTTTGCACACCCCTGGGTTAGCAGATGTAGGCATCATTTCTGCAAACCATTTTCTTTTTGAAGAAAAACGTTGTGGTAGATTCATACAAAATAGTCGCAAAATACTGGCGAATAGGCTAAACCCAATCTTACCGAGACTTATACATATAGACCAAGTAGGATTTGTCGCGGGCAGGCAAGCCTCGGACAACACTCGGAAGATAATCAATATTATAGACCATGTCAACCTCACAGGAACCAAAGCAATACTCCTGAGCCTAGACGCAGAGAAGGCGTTTGATAGAATCGACTGGCTCTTCCTAGACCACACTATGCGTAAATTCGGCTTTAAAGACGCATACCTAGAAGGGGTCCGTAGACTCTACCAAGATCCGTCAGCAATGGTAAAACTACCAGGGGGCAATCTCCAGAGATTTCATAATAAAAATGGCACAAGACAGGGATGTCCCCTATCCCCTCTCCTCTTTGCACTCACCATAGAGCCCCTGGCGTCCACAATTCGAAACAATCAGGACATCCAAGGAGTAGAAATAGGACAAACAATACAAGATATATCTATTCGCGACGATGTCATCTTAACACTCTCCCAACCCCAAATTTCCCTCCCCAATCTCCAAAAAGAAGTCAAAGACTTCGGGAAAATATCAGGCTATAAAATTAATAGCGATAAATCTGAAGCGTTAGATCTAAACCTGCCGCGTTAGATCTAAACCTGCCAGAGGTGAAACTCCTCAAACTAAATTTTAACTACCGGTGGAGTTCCTCTTGTATCAAATATTTGGGAGTAAAGATACCGAGGAACTACCACTCCCTGTACCAACATAATTACCCCGCCCTTATTCCGGAAAATCAAACAGGATCTTGATAAATGGGGAGGATACCAAATATCATGGATCGGGAGAATGATCTCGGTCAAAATGAATATACTCCCCAGACTGTTATACTTTTTCCAGACTCTCCCGATTCACATCCCTGGCTCAGAACTGAAAAATATACAAAAACAGATCTTTCATTTTATTTGGCAGGGTAAAAAACCCAGAATTTCCAGGGCAGTTCTGCTTGCCGAGAGGGGGTCTGGGAGTCCCAGACATTATGAGATATTACCAAGCCACCCAGCTGAGACAGGTAGTAGTCTGGAACGCAAACCCGAGCCAATATTGCTGGCTAGATATAGACTCGCAATACGCCGGCACGCCTTCACTGCCAGCATGCCTTTGGTCCCTGAGCAGGGAAGATATGCAGACTAGCAAATTCAAATTAGGCCCAATGAAACACACATGGGAGATATGGACGAAATGCAAACTTAAATTTAAGCTCACGACCCCTAAATCCCAACTCATCCCAATTATTCGAAATCCCAAATTTCCGCCAGGTTGTGAGCCTAGACAATTTGACCAATTTACAGTTAAAAATATCAGAGCAGTTGCCGATCTCCTGAGCTTTGGGCAGTTCCTGAGTTACCAAAGATTGCAAAACAAATATGAAATGGCAGGACTGAACGTCTTCAAATACCTGCAAATTAGACACTTCATCCAAACACTATCCCCAACATTGGAATTTCCCCTCTCACTAATTTTGAGCGGCTGTGCAGGGAAACAGCCCATCAAAAAGGTCTCATAACATAAATTTACGCGGAGCTAGAAAGGGCAACAGTTGCCCCCACTCATGACTACATGCTGCATTGGGCAGCAGAATTGAACATAGTTATAGACCGAGAGGATTGGGAAAGTATTTGGGAAGCAGCCTCAGGAACTTCCATCTGTACCACAATCAAGGAAAATATTTATAAAATACTGTTCCGCTGGTCTCTTACCCCAGTTAGAATAAATCAAATCTACCCCCTGGCCTCCGACCTATGCTGGAGAGGCTGCGGACAAAAGGGAGACATGGCTCACATTTGGTGGACATGTCCGGAAATTCAGAAATACTGGGAAACCATACAGTCTATAATTACAGAGGTCATAGGCCTCACCATACCCATTGATCCGCTGACCTACTTGCTGGCCAGGCCAATAGAGAATATTGACCGCCCAACTAAGAAATTAATCTCCTTCATTCTCACGGTGGCTAGATGTGCGGTGGCCGCCTCATGGAAGAAGGTGTCTCTCCCCCCCCCCCCCCCCCCCCCAAGCAAACAGTCATGAAAAGAATACAGGAGGTACTGCTCATGGAGCAACTTTCAGCCTTCTTGAAAAGAACTACGGCCTCTTTCTACAATGTATGGGAACCGTGGCTGATACGTCCAGCTAATTAACCCTGCCCCAACTCCCCCCCACAACTAAGGATGATCAGGTCAAAAGAAACCGCCATACGGGACACTGAGGAGGATGGGACACCCCCCAACCCCCCCTTCCCAACTCCCCCCCCCCCCCCCCTCCTACCTTCTCTATTTCTGTTTCCCTTCCCCCCCCCCCTCCTCGCGTGCCCCTACGGCCCGAGAAGAATGGCTGGGGGCATGTTGAGACTGTGTAAAAGAAAAAAAAAACCCTGTATTAGGCTAAGATATAACTGTCACAATGTATGCTGTATCAATGCCTAATAAAAAAAATTGAAACAAAATAGTCGCAAAATGTAACCAACTGATTTGGTGAATTTCTGGGGCTTGTTCTATTATCACGGTTCAACTGTGGATTACTTAAAACCAAATCATAATACAACAATAACCCCTTTAGTAAATGATCATAAAACATGCTGTCATAGTTTTGCCCCCTGGTCCCCCTCATCTCCTGCACTATAAGCAGGAATAGCTATTACGAGCGCGACGGGTGATGTTGCGTCGCCATAGCCAGGACTATAAGCGCAGCCTTACTTCCATCGGAAGCCTGAAGCACATTGTAGGGGAGTATAGTGTGTTAAAATATTTTTGCAGCTTTGACTGCCTTACTTAATAAACCCTAAAGTGGGCATCTCGAGTGTGAGTTTTCTGTGCTCGGTTGGTTTGGGGCTTATTGTATAATCCCCTTTAGTATACTGTGATAACTGTATGTGTAGAATTTTTGTACCTGGCTATAATACTTGCCTTATTCCTGTTTTTATCGTATCGGAATACTTTGCTTACTATTCATATGAGTGTTTTGCAATCGTTTCACATTAGATAGGTGTTTTTCAGCAGTACCCAAGGTTTACATTTCTGCTGCGGGGAGGTCCTGCAGTAGGTTTCTGGTTCCTTCACTCTGTGTCCAACCAACATCTTTTCTGTCCTCAGAGTGCCATCTACTGTCTCTAGCTTTTATTGAAGTTTAATTTTTTTTAGACCTTATGTTGGAGGGAGAAGATATTGGATGGTGTATTTTTAATTGGATTTGTAACAGACTGGTGATTATTAGTTTATAGATAAGAACTTGTGAGCAAAGTAATCCTTCAATTCTAAACCAGGTTGGCCATTTCAGTCACGAGTTTTCCTTTTCCAGCCCTGAATCAGTGGAAGCCAGCCCAGCTGTCAGTGGGAAGACAGTCTACGCAAGCCACAGCTATGGTGGCACTCAGAGCCACAGCTACCGGGGGCTGCCATACGCAGTGAGTATGCTACAATAGAACAGTGCCAGACCACAAGTGTCACTATGCTTATCCTTGACCAGACACCAAAGCCACCGGTGTATAGACCTACCCACAAAATTGGTGCATTATGTTGTCATCCTCCTCCCCCCCCCCCCCCCCTGTGACAACACCATGGCTACTGTAAATGGGTTTACACACATTCATTACGTTTCAAATGATCATTGAGCTCCATAGTGCAGGAGGAAATGGCAAATTGCTGCTGCTTATGAGATGCATATGTGCAAGTTTATAAGATGCTGGAAGTATGAAGGTATTTTAATTGCATAAAAAATTGAACAGTATCTACTTTTTTTGTATATATTGTTGACCAGTGCATTTTCCATGTGTATTTTCTTAGGAATGGGTACTGTTTTTTCCTTGCATGATCTTAAAGGTTGTTTGTCACTAGGTTGTTTTTTAAATGTATTGTCCATTCTAATTTTATACTCCTATAGGGAATGCAGCTGTGGCTATCGGGGACCATTAGAGACTTTTTTATAATCTTTTTGGGATTAGGTGTGCTAATAATACACACATTGAACTAAAACAAAATGTGGGCCTTTAAATAACAAATTATACACTGTTTAATTTTATGCAAGATGCATTGTAAACTTGTAAATGAGGGTTAAAATATAGTCCCCACATTACAGGACCACAATTATGGAGCCCCTCCACCACCCACACCCCCTGCATCCCCACCTGTCCAGGCCATCATCCCCCGAGCAGAGCTCAATGGTATTCACTCGCAGGACGAGGAGAACTCTGGGGACAGCGACAGTTCTTCGGAGGGAGAGGGGATTCCCAGCTGGTGTAACTGCAGCCTCTCCCAGGACGGGTTTCTTATCAAGTGCGAGAAATGCAGGTGGGTCAGCTGTTCCTGAGCCCCCTGATTCTGATAACCCCCCTCTGTTTTAAAAGAAGATAACATCATTGACACACACTTGCCATGTTATTTTTAAACCCTGCTGCTCACCCTGTACGGTGTCACAGTTGAGGCGCTGAGTGACGTGTCAATGGGAATGACTGTCACACGTACACAGCGTGCACATACCTGCAGTACATACCGTAAGATGCTCGCCAGGTAAATAACACCCCTATTTTCAAACCATAGGAACGTGAACCGAGCGAAGGTGATCCAACTTAATCGCAGGAAGCAGGACAATGTGTCAGGTAAGCAAACCAGTGTGACATTCCTCTACGTTTGCGGTAGTCACATTATTAACATTTATTATGTGATGGCATCTATGTGGGTATCGGGAGTAATTACTCTGGACCTTCAAAACATAATTGCTATCAAGATGTGTGTGGTTGCCTTAGATTATCTTATTGGATCAGTTTTGTTGACATAGTTACACGGTTCATACAGTTTCTCTTCTGCTTATTCCATTTTTAAAAGCCCATTTCTATATCTCTGAGGTCTATCACATATCATGCCCACTGTACATGGCATAAAAGAATACTCTGAGAAAGCTTCAGATACTATTTTACTTCAAGGGAAAAATAGACCTGGCACCACACATCAATAGAAAATAATGTAAGAGCTGGTGTTCCAGGAGCCATATTTTATAGCCAGTGCTTGCTTTAGGATGCAGGGCGCAGGTTACCATCTTTTTACAGGGATAGATCAAAAACGTGTTTCAATAGGCGCTCCTAAAGAATTGGGAAGTGTTGGTGATTTAAAAGCGTAATAAAATCGTAAGACTTGGTGATCTAAAAATTCAACTATCAGAAAGTGATATTCCAACTAATCGTTTGTCATGCTTAACATATAATATAGTGCAAATAAATAACGTGAATCTATCCACCAAACAGGAAAACGTAAAACATGCAAATATAATGACGATCAGGGGTGCACAAAGCTGCTGCTCCAACCCCAAAATGAACAGTTTCCAAAGTTCTTCCAAAGTGTAGATTTTTTTCCCCCAAGTATAGGGAAGTGTGATGAGGAGCCGAGAAAAGAAGAAAAATGGACATAAAGTAGGGGGCCAGCGAGGTAATACAACTCACATTATCCAAAATAAAAACAGCAGGTCTCAAACTGTGACAATTTTAATCTGTGCGGTCTGGTCAGTAGATGTATCTATTGACATACAGAGAAGATATAATGGTGTTATCAAATGTATAACATCAATAGAATGCGCACTTGCAGAGTGGTGTCTTTAAAACTCAAAAGCAGATACAATCTGTAAAACGGGATCTCCCGAGCTGTAAGCAAGCTACAGTCTCACCACTTCCGTGTGTGCTGCAGTGTCCTGCGTGATGCTTCCGCCAGCACTGTATTCTCGGAGGATGGGAAAGACTGCAGTGGGTCTCATTCACGATTCCCAGAGTCCACGCGTATCGCTTGTTGCCGCTTACTCAGGAGTCAGCCCATTCACAGGCATAGCCCAGCTGTCAAGAGTGATTTTGTTTGGTGCCCATAAAGTATTTCCTTAAGACTTGCTCAAAACGCACAACCGTCTAACTCCTTTGCAGGAGGGGAAAGCAGTGCCACAGAAAGCTGGGATGAAGAACTCTCCCCATCCACTGTGCTTTACACAGCCACACAGCACACACCAACTAGCATTACTCTCACAGTCAACAGAGTCCGGAGAAGCAAACCAAAAAAGAGGAAAAAAAGCACAGAGAAGGCTCGTACTGCACCAAAGGCCAAGAAAATAAAGGTACAGGACATTGTCCCTAATAGCTATTGGCCTTGTGAGGAATCCTCCAACAGAAAGAATAGTTATTGTATGTAAATTGCTAGAATCAAATTGTGGTTCATACCATAAGCAAGTAAAACAGATGTTCATGTCTCTTCAGTTAATTATCCTTTTCCAGAATTTGTTTGTTTTGTTAAATTAAAGTACTAGTTTTAGCCACCTAAGATTACATCTTGCACCTTTTTATTGCAGCCTCCAGCCCTGTGATGTTTAAAATGTAGTTGACAATAATTGGCCACTAATATATTCCTGGTAATGGCCCAGATTTTGGCTAGTGCCAGTTCTAGGATTCATACCTTACTTTATGGGTTGTACTTGATCTGTTTTGTATACCCCTTTGTCATGGACGGGGTTGAAATGTGTACATGATTTCATTACATTTAACACTCTGCTGTCCACGTTTCTTGAAAGATGTACATTCTGTATTCTTCGCATCATAACGAGCGCCATGTCACGTACCTTCACAGTCCTGTAAGGTTGTTTTCTCTTGAGGCCATGAAATAAACTCTGCAGTTTAGACTTCTCCAATACTTTGGTGTCAAATTAAAGGAAATGTGTTGATCTGTATTAAAACTTGTGCCTCCGATTTAACCTGATTATAGTGTTGTGCCTTGAAATGTTGTTGATTCAAAGGTAGAATGTATATGCTGTTTGATGCCAAGCACCAAAGGCATTCCTTAATTTGATTTGCCTCTCTAATTTTGTTTACAGTCGTTTCGCGAAGGCTCTCGAAAGTCCTTGAGAATGAAGGTAGGTTAAGAACATCTTGTGTTTTGCTTTCCTTGCTGTTCCTGGTTCAATATTTTGGTCTTTTGGGCATTATCAACTTATGGTATCCTGCATATTCTTGTTAAGTGTATTAGAAGATGGGGCATGTTCCCTTTACCACTGAAGGTACTTGCAGCACCGGAACAATGTAAAAGAGAAAGGATGCTTTGTAAATATTAGGCAGTTCTAACGGTTGTGTACCACAATTTACTTTCTTCTTAAAGGACATATTTTTGAGACTATGTAGGTTTTGAAAGCTAATGTCTAATTTTCACAATGAGCCAACAAAAGTTTTTGCCGCATGAAAAGCCATGTAATTGACAAAACACTCCAAGGTGCCATTGTTTAACTCAGTGGTGTCACTTCCTGCTTGCAGAATGCTTGGCTTATATCGCAGGACTGTAGGAAAAAAGCTTTGTGAGGCGGTGCAGCTGCCTTGGGGAAAAAATTTTGGGGGAAAAATTGTGCATCGGGACCGCTCTCTGTACAAAACTTTTATTGCCACATTACAACAAGAAGTCCGCTCTTACATATTTCATGCGGCAGACCGCGCTTTATCAAAGGACTGTAGACTGTTTTTATTGTAACATTTTATAAATGCTCATTGCGTCGACCTGACATTGAACATGATGCGTATTAGATGCCACCATTGGTTGTGTTGACATACTGTGGGCCATTGCAGAATTCTCCTACAGAAGCTCACACCTTGGATGAGAACACCACAGAGGGCTGGGAGAATCGCATCAGGCTGTGGACTGATCAGTACGAAGAAGCCTTCACCAATCAGTACAGTGCCGACATGCAGAATCTACTTGAGCGACATGTTCGCTCCAGCAAGGAGTTGATGGGCAAAGCAGCTCCTGAAACCATTAAAAAGACTGAGCTGACCTGTAATAACACAGTGGTTGGCTCCCAGATGCAGGTACGACTTGTTTTTAATAATCTTCCTTCTATTTCAATATTTTCTGATTATGAAAAGGAATAGGATCCACTTGAATTATTCGTTTTTATTAGAACTGTCCAATGAAACGGTAATTTTTGTCAAATTGACTAATAAACTGAAATAATGAACAGAAACTAGAGTATCACATCAGTGTATAAATAGCTTACTGTACAAGACTGGGACCAAAAAAAATGTATACAGTAAGATTTCACTTTGTTTTTAGTCCTGATGAAGGGCCCTGAGAGGTTGGAATCTTGTACATATCAACTATTTGTTGTTCCAATAAAAAGTATCATACCCCCTACTCCCTCTTTCACTACATGGAAAAAAGGACTAACGGCTCCCTGCCCTTCTTTTCCTACTTTGTTTTTAAGCACCAAAAAACAACTTCTATTTAACATGGTTAACTTAAGTCAACGACCATTACCAAAGGCGCAGTAACGTGACGTTTGCCAGGGCTTACTTTCGTTAAAAGCATGGTGCTATTTGTAATGGCTTTTCTAAATGGTATGCAAATGAGCTGCTTATAGTCTTAAAGATATTAATCCCAGACTCGCTAAAATTAAGTCAACACAGGGAAATAACATCCCGTTATGCAAGTCATACATAACTCTCGTTACTCCCATCCAGACCTTGAAAAAAGTTTTTTTGCAGAAGGGGAAAGAAGGGGTTTTTATATACCTCTAAATAGTGCCATATTCCTGGGAAATGTGTTAAGGTAATTGGCATATAGTTGGTGAATTATTGGGAATAAGGCATTTACTGGGGGGAAAATAAATGTACAACCTGTATTGCATGAAGATGTGGTGTTTGCCCGGATTTAACGAATCCTAGTGTATCTAGGTCTTTGTTCAAGTCTGTCTTGCTCTGACGTCACTTATCCCGAGCGTCTTAAGTCTTACGTTCTTGCAGTTACAGCTGGGAAGAGTCACCCGTGTGCAAAAACATCGCAAGATCGTCCGGGCAGCAAGGGACCTAGCGGCAAACACCTTAATCATAGAATACCGCGGGAAAGTCATGTTACGGCAGCAGTTTGAGGTCAATGGGCACTTCTTCAAAAAGTAAGTGCAACTCAGAACGAACTGTAAAGAAGGGGGGTGTTAGAATATTAACGCATCCACTGCAGAGAAATGTACATAAGTTGTAATGAGGGATTGCAGTGTATATCTCCTATTAGTATGTGCAAGTGCACAAGGCACCGCTGAGAAGCAAGTATTTATGAATTCTTATCACCACTGGCATCGTCTTATAACCAGAGGTCACCTTAAGCACTGATATCTGAATTAAAGGTTAAAGGAACAAGTGAACAAGCTGTGCACAAACCCACTGGCCTACAAATGACAAGCATATGCACATTTTCCCCCTCCCCACCCCCCCCTCCCCCAAACACTGATTTCTATCTTTCTATTATTGTTTTAATTTAAGGTGTAGATGGGTATATAGATTATGGATCAACCCATTCACTGCTAGTAATGTTTGCTTGGCAATGCAGCAGGGAAAATAAATTTTTGTAAAATTGTGTTTCCTCAGACCATACCCCTTTGTGCTGTTCTACTCCAAATTCAACGGTTTAGAAATGTGTGTGGATGCGCGGACCTTTGGCAATGATGCCCGATTTATAAGGCGCTCGTGTACACCCAACGCCGAGGTAAACTCAGACACTCTTATCACATATTGCTTTCCTCTATCTGACAAGATGATGTTTGGGTTTCCTTTGGGTGGGAATATTCAAGCATATGGCCCTCTGCTATCTTGTTTTAAAAACATATATATATTTTTTTTTTTAGTCATACCAGTTCTTTTGCTCATTTTTGTTTCCCCTGTGTGTATTACTTGGCTAAATTGATATGTTGGCGAGGGTGTATTAGTCTGCGACCGCCACGTGAACATGATCCCTCTCATTGATAACCTCAGTGATGTTTTGTAGCTGTGGATTAGGGTTTTCTTGTAGATTTTCATGACATTTCAGACATTTTTTTCTTCTTCTTTAGTTATACATTTTTAGGGAATGATACTATGAGCAAAGAGCATGGGACACTGGTGTTTGTGTGCGGAGGGGGTCACAGTTCTGCATGATGGGTTTTTGTAGCATCGTATTGGGGATTATCGGTATCAGATGAGGCAAAAAGCAAGCAGCTAAGTGAAATGAGATGCAAGTTTTGCCCCCTTTTTTAATGTATTGCCATAAGTTTTTCTGCCAAACCCAATTTGGCTTAAGACTTGTGCATACACACAGGGTTATATTTCCCCTGTAGTTGTGTATTTGGGGTCCGGTTGCTGCTGTCGGGTTTGTATGTGCTTTATAGTAATGTCTGAATATTTTCTTTATTAAGGTTCGGCACATGATTGCAGATGGAATGGTCCACCTGTGTATCTATGCCATTGCTGCTATTGCGAAGGATGCAGAAGTCACCGTTGCCTTTGACTATGATTACAGTAACTGGTAAGTCTCATCTTCTTTATCGTAGTGGTTCCTTCAACTATATTTGGATTCCAGACCTAGTTGTTCAAGAAAAGTAGATTTGCATGTGTTTAACTTTCTATTTAACCATCCAGTGAACCTCACTTTTTTTTTTTTTTTTTTTTTTTTAAATACAAAATTGTTGGAGATTTGTGTGTTCCCCTGCTTGCTACCTTCCAGAACATGTATTTCTTAGGCCCAGATCCACAAAAGGATGCTAAGCTTTAGCACGCCTTTACTGCCATTCATATAGACTCCTTTTGTAGATCTGGGCCCTAGACCAGGGGGGTTCAAGTCCAGTTGTCAAGACCCCCAACTGTCCGGTTTTACCGATATCCCAGCTTCAGCAGAGGTGGCTTAAGCAGTGACAGCTCAGACGAAGAGCCACCTGTGTTGAAGCTGGATAGGGGGTGGAGGAGAGGAGTTGAGGGGTCTTGCGAACTGGAGTTGAGTACCACTGGCCTAGACGATATTTCTATTGCTGCACAAGAATAACTTCTGTTCCCTCTTTGATTCAGTTTAACCTTAATGACTCTACCAGCAAATGAGGCTCCAGCACATTGTTTACAAACAGTCAAACAATATAGCAGATACAGCGTCTTGCGAAGACGAACACACGTTAGACCTTTCATCTGTTGGTCTCTTGAAGAAGCACAAAGTATTATCCTTAGAGACTTCACTGTTGTGATGATAAAAAGTGAGAACCAATAAATTGAGGAATGAATAACTGAAGGAGTGTTGATTACCCTCGTTTTATGGTAAACATTTGTGTTCCCAGAGAATGTGGGCTTTTTACCGGGCAAAAGCACCAAGAGCAAACTTGGTTGAAATCCACTGCAGCTAGTGCAATTTAAACTGCTGCTGACTGACCTTTTATATCTGTTTTCTCTTACCCCCCTTGCAGTAATTATAAAGTAGACTGTGCCTGTCACAAGGGGAATCGTAACTGTCCTGTTCAGAAGCGGAATACCAATTCAGCAGACCTGCCCCCACCACCTCCTCCTTTGATGTCCATCGGAGCAGAGACCAGGCGCAGGAAAGCCCGGCGGAGAGAGCTTGAGCAGCAGGGTTATGTTTTGGACGAGAGCACGAATCATCATTCTGAGGAGCTGCCAGAGGCACCAACTGCAGATGCAGTCACCAGTGATCACGAGGTAGCACCACGATGTTTCCTTTCATCTTCTGTTATTCCCAAATTGCTTGCCTGCATGGTGTCCTCGCTCTGGGGAACCTGTTATTGACCTCAACTTAATAGATATATAGTCATTTCCACCCACACATCTAGATTGCGTTGCAGATCTAGTATTTTAATGAGACCAGGCAGCTTTATTGGTGTTCAAGGAAAAAACGTTTGGGAATTTTGCTAAACCCATTATTTAAGGTTGTTCAGTGTGTGGAGCTCAGTGCACATTTATTGTTACAATAAATGCAGTAATTTATGCAATTGGTAGTCTAAAAAATTAAAAACTTTTTGGTACAATTTTTTGTAACAGATTTGCATAGAGATACCACACGGTGTATAAAGATATTCATAATTCAGCCTTGGTCTCTGATTCACAGGAGACTGGTGACTTTGCAGACAAACAGGACGATAGCAAAGAAGAGGATGAGGGGGGAGTCCTGGCACAAAGTAGAAGGGTAAGCAATCACTGATATTATGTTCTTTAGCTGCTCATTCAAGAGCTATAGCTTTGTCGCTGTCTAGGGCTTTATAGAGACATGGCATTTGAAGATGTTACCAGTGCACAAATAAGTTAATACATCTGTTAAGAAAACACATGTAAAATCTGTTCATGCACACCCTGGAAAGTTTATTCAATTGACAAAGACCCTGAAAGCAGCGTTTCTTTTACAATGCACCAAATAATAATCTTTCTCTCTACGTGCAGGTAAAGAAGTGTAGGGAATCTGTAGTTCACAAACTGTATTGTCTTCAGTCATTTTAAATAGTAGGTTAATAAAGCACCCGGGATCTTGTCATCTAACTACGTTTGGATTGCTAATACCCATGTTGATTGTTAAGTGGGCCCGGGTATAGTGCGAATAGTACCTTGCATTGAAAGGAACCAGCATCTTCCAAGCTGTGTGAAACCTTTTTAAAGCTTTTGAAACCCTGTTAATGGAAGCATCGCTCAAATTGCAACACTTCATTATAGTCCCGGGACGAGCGGAAAGTGGAGGCCATCATGCACATGTTTGAAAACTTGGAGAAGAAAAAAAAGCGCAAAGACCAACCTTTGGAGCAGGCCGGTGCCGACATGGAGGTCACGTCCACTGCTGAAGTTGTGGAGCCGAAAGAGGAGCCCGCCGTGAAAGTTGAAGCAGCAGAGCCAGTTGACGGCAGTCCGACTTCAACAGAATCGACTGCAAATTCCAGCCTGGGAGTGAACACACGTAGATCTTCACAGGCAGCGGTGAGGAAAGGGAGAGGGCATTGTCTATAGTTCGGGATCTGAGGCATCAAAGAGTAACATAGGTTAGAAAGATCAGGGAGTTTTCTGTACCAAATTTCTAATGGCTCTTCTGGAGTGGTAATACAGGCGGTCCTCGGTTAGCCAACGGAATCCGTTCTGGAAGTAGCGTTGGATAGTGAAACTGTTGTAAAGTGAGTCCCATGTTAATCCGTGGCGGTGAACGTTGGATAACGCATTCCGGTGTCGGAAAACGACTCAGGGTTGCATTGTAAAGCGTCGGATATGCCATTCGTTTAAAGTGAAACGTTGGATAGCGAGGACTACCTGTAATGCCGTCGATAATTAGTCTTCATAGAAAGGTTGTAAGTGGCTGTCATGTTCTTTGAAGGCCTTTAGCGTATGGGGCATGTATTCAGTCTCTATCCTGTAAATTCAATGGCATTATTTCAAACACGTACAACCATTCTTTATGCAGTGTCTACCTAATGGTATGAGGTTCTCTCGCAGTCCTGTGAAAAAGAGCGGTATACCGTTTTTACGACAACGAATAACTTGTTGGAACGAGCACATTTTATTTATTTTTCTCCTTGCCTGAAAATGTTTACGTTCTGTTATTGTATATGGGGAGAGAGGGGGACTGAGAAATGCAGGCGATGGGCAGTGAGAAGAAAGATTAATGCAAGCAGGTAGTGTCAAGCACTTCCGCAACAGCAAGGGAATCTGGAAGCACGTACATTTTAGGAGTGAGTAAAATCTTGCAGGGAACCTTGTACTGTATATAGTATTCAACAAGGAAGTATGGTTGCGATTAATTGGAGTACAAGAAAAGCATTGAGAAGGAGAATGGCAGGGCAGGTACAGCAAGTGTTCCTCATCAGGAGTAAAACTCTGTGTTTTTCTATGCAGGAAGCTATTGCTGAGAAACCTGCTCCAAAGCCAGTAGCGCCCAAATCCTCCAGGCCGCGACCAAAGAGCCGCATGTCCCGATACCGAAGCACTTCGGCACAAAGGCTGAGGCGGCAAAGGCAGGCGGCTGTTGCTCAGCAGGTGGAACTGGTGCAGGCGGTCTCCGAGGAAGGAGCTACAAACGCATCCACAGCCGCAGTGGAGTCTGGGACCGCTGAAGGTTTAGGAGTGAGTGGGCCCCAGCAGGGGTCTGACTCTCCCGCTGTTACCCAGGCAGGGACTCAACCAAACCGCGCCAACCTAAAATACCCCAAGACTAAAAAGGTAGGTAGGATCAGATAAGTTTTTGGATGGTAATAATTTGTTCCCCATGATAACATATGTTCGGCATCCTTGGTATAATGAAGTTTCAGCCTTGGTTATACCACTAATAAAAGGTACCCAACGATAAACAAAAATTGTGGCTAGAAACACGAGTATAAACCTAGAATCCGCATGTTTATACAGTTGGCTGCATACAAATTATTAGTTTCCACATCTTCATTTAATTTACAAATAGTATTTACTAGGAATCGGTTCCAGAAATACAACTTTTTTTTAATTACAGTTTGTAGTCTGTTGTGGAACAATGTATTGTTACCATCACTGGTTGTGTAGAAAAGGCATGTTGTGCAAACCTATATAAGAGTACAGTATGATCAGATATGTCAGCATTTCAGCTTGGTTGTGTCTTGAGGGTTTTTTTTTTTTGTTTGTTTTTTTAACATCCACAGTAAAAGTGTATTTTCTCTCTCAGTACCTGGTTACAGAATGGTTGAATGACAAAGTGGAAAAGCCGGAGTGTCCCATTGATCACCCTTTGCGGATCACCACAGATCCAACGGTTTTGGCGACCACCCTTAACATGCTCCCAGGACTTTCCCATTCCCCATTAATCTGTACTGCTCCCAAACACTACATACGCTTCGGGTCTCCTTTCATGCCCGAACGACGGAGGAGGCCTCCTAAGGTCGATGGGACCTATGGTTCTTGTAAAAAGGTTGGTGCATTGTTTGTAGCATATATTAAAGTTAACCACTCAACCTCTGCTGTTGGATGCTTCTATAATACAAAGCATAGCATTGCCAAGCAATCATTTGTTTTCCGTATTTCTTGCTGTGCCTTTTGTGTAGGGATCGTTTATCTGCAACACGTGTTGTAGAACTGCATGCTGCCTTATTTAACATGTCTAGTTTCAGTAGCCAGGACTTCCTGATTGGTAACATGCACACATTATAGACGTATGTATGTATATCTTTATTTATATAGCGCCAAAAGTGTACTCAGCGCTTCACAACAAATACAGTACAGGGAATTATAATAATACAATAAGCGCAGCAAAATCAGACAATAGGAAAGGAAATCCCTGCCCCGAAGAGCTTACAATCTAAGTGGTATGATGGGAGACTTAAACAGACAGCAGGTAAGGGAAAAAGTGCTGTACATGGCAGTGCTTGGCCACAATGATTGGTACGAGTGACTGGGTGTGGGACAGTAGCTATGAGTGCAGGCTATTGGGATGCTTCATTTGCAGGGCGAGTTTTTTAAGTAGTCAGTAGATAGGTTAACACCATTAGCAGGTGAAGAGGTGGCAGGGAGGCGTGGGTGAGAGCAGACGTGTATATGGCTGGGTCCAGGATTATTAGAGAAATCCCCAGCAGCAGGAAGGTGTAGATAGAGGGTGTGAATAGAGGATTTGTGGGGGTGCTTTTTATTGAGGGGTAAAGAAGTTGTTGGGAAAGAGGTGTATAAATAATGGTGCAGTGTGTGGGCGATGGCATAGGTGGAGGGGAGAAGCGATGAAGAAATGTGGAAACGAGGGGAGTGGGGAAGTTGGATAGAAAAGTTTACAAAACAGAACCGTAAAAACAATAGGGAGGGCATATTGAGATGCCTCAGGAGAGACTTCCCAGGTATAAGAGGAGAACAAGAGTACAAACTATCCCAGCATTAAGTTTTCAGCTGCAGAGTTGTTGTTGTGCAGAGTCCAGATCTTCCTGTAATCTTCACCTCCAAAATTAACTCCACGGACACTTTATATGTGACACTTTGGATGTTACACACAACCACATGGCACAGCTTAAATACCCGAAACACATTCGCCTAACAATTAAGGGAGGGGGTTGCCTAATAAACTCAGAGACACATACCAAGCAGTTGTTAATTATAAGTTTGCAATTGGTTTAAAATTGACATATTTAATTCCATCACATTCAACTTGTTTCACATACTTTTGATTTCACATCTGCAGCAGAGATTCTTAGGCTGCGCTTATAGTGCCGGCGACGCAACGTCGCGGCAAAACAAATGTATTGGCGACATTGCGGCAAAACAAATGCATTGCCGCCGTCTAATGCGCTTATAGGAGAAGCGACGCGGCAAAGCAACGGCTTTGTCGTGATCGCTGGAAGTAAAATCAATGTGATTTTTCCAGCGACCGCGTGGTGTCGCTTTCGCCCGGCGACAGCACTGTAAGCGTAGCCTTAGTTGGACTCGCCTTTTCCATTGGTGTATGGTTCATGCATTGCAGGAAGGAAGGTGAATGCTGCACTCCCCAACAAACAAAATAATGATAAATGCCGGTGCTCCTGGTTCAGGAATCTCTGGGCGGTATTCCAAGTGAAATGGGAAGGAAGAGCATTAGCATTTGAGAAAGGCCATAGGGGCCGACACGTCATCACACTGGCTTAATAAATTCTTTTTTTCACAAGCAGAATTCCGTAGTGCCCAGGCTCTTCCTTCCTCATGCATTGCAGGCCCATCTGGCAGCAAAAGGGTTAACACACTGCATCGGGTTTCATAGCATTGTACATTTGTATCTATTACAAGTGCAAATAATGCCTAAACTTTTATGGGGATTTTGTTATCCGTGGGACTTTGTTTCCAGTGATCTATCCATATGAGAAGTGCAGAAAAAACAACGGTGTGACCTGTTTCTTTACATTGGCAGCGTTGGATAAAGCAAGCCTTGGAAGAAGTGATGACCCAACCTGCCAGTGCCCCAGAGGAGGAGCCCCAGTCTCTATACCAAAGCAACGAGAGCAGCAACTCGTCTAACAACTTAAGTAACATTACAGGTACTGCATTCGTACAATGAGGATACGGTGTGTAAACCAATGGCAGACTGCTGTACATACATGGTAGTTGCAGCTTTAGGTCGAGGTGCGTCCTGGGCCCTTAACCATTACCTGAGTTTCAGACAATTAGGGCAGCGTATAGTGAATTCCCTTGAAAATAAACTTGCACTAATAATATTCTCTGCATTTGCAGTTCCACAAATGCGCATTCCATCTTGAGGAAACCTTACCTTATACTTGCACCAGCATGGGCTCCTGCCGCCCTGACATGTACATTGTGTGGGGTCTTTTTTCCACCATAGTTGCTTTTTTGTAGTGCTTGGGGGGGGGGTTTGAGGGCTTATAATGGACAGCAGGTCGGCTTCTTTACATATTGGGTAAACTCCAATAGTGTTTGTCACTAAGATGCTTGAGAAAGTTGGATATATGTTTGCAAGCTCAATGTTAAATTATATTGCACCATATTCATTTGGGTTATGGAGTGCAGCATGAAATCCACGACATGGTTACTTACTTTGTTTTATTTCCTCGCCCAACAGATGTGACGGCCCCTTTCAAAAAATGGAAGTCTCGATACCTGATGGACGAAAGTTTCACCAGCTTATCGAGGCCCCTGTCCTTTGTTACTCCTCCTCCGCTCCCCAACTCCTTGACCACAGACTCCCTGAGCCCATTACAGACAACCCCCTGTTCTTCCCTGCCTGGGGAAGAGGAATGCCGCTATGGATATGGACTCCTGTTCTCTCCAATCCCCTCTCTCGCTGCTAGCCGCTGCAATACTCCACTACAGTTTGAGGTAAATAATAAGGGAAGTTACCACCCTCCACAGGTAGAAGACGGAGCTGTGTGCATCAGAGAATTGAGGCAAACTATTTCAATGGCATTTCAATGACCCATCTGGTTTATCACTCAGAGCCCTTAACTTACCCGAGTAATTCATCACTTGGTGTTCTATGATGACAGAAATGCAGAGCTAATGTCTTGCAGGCTAGATTGGTGTCTGTTGCCCCGACCACCGCCCCCCCCCCCCCCCCCCCCCCCCACATGCACACCATTTCAGGTTTTTCTCTGCTAACAAAGTAGAAGACCCATAGACAACCAGAACTTGTATGTGAAGATTTTAGATGCATTGCAGGTATTAGATGTTTAACTACTAGTATTTAGGGGTAATGGTGGTGACCTACCATACAATGAAAATGTCGTTAAGATGCATTGCACCATTTAATGCTTGCAGCTGCATGAAGTGGAATACACATTGTCACACAAAGCAAAATTGGAAGCAAAGTACTTTTATTATTTAACAATGGTTGTAAATATACAAACTATAATGTTCAGTGGAATGCTCCAATTCTCTGGGAGCTTGGTGAGGTAAAAATATAGGTATAGTATCGGCCAGTTTAAAGAAGCCCCGTTATCCCTGTCATCATTTTGGTTAAATTGACCTGCCCGGGGTTATCCATTATCGTAGGTTCTCCATCACCTGTCCAGCCGCTAACAACTCATCCCAGTGCACCGCCTCTCTCCCTCACTATGCTCATTTGTAACTGTTTTTCATTTCAGCAGCTTCACTCTCTTCTTTTCCATTGAGTTGCCATTGGTTCTATTATTGTCCAAAATCAGAGCACTGTTTTTAGAGAGGGCTCTGTACCATTGTACCCGTGGGCTTCAGGAGGCAGTCTCTGCTTCCAGTGTAGCTCATTCAGTAAGGCAGGGGGCCTCAACTCCAGTCCTCAAGCCCCACACAAACAGGTCATATTTTCAGGATATCCCAGCTTCAGCACAGATTTGTTCAGTCAGAGGCTCAGTTTAAGACTGCACCACCTGTGCTGAAGCAGGGACTGATTGAGCCACTTGCGCTGCTGCAGGGATATCCTGAAAACCTCACCTGTTGGGGAGGGCTTGAGAACTGGAGTTAAGCACCCCTGCAGTAAGGCATCTGGCAAAGGCAACCACAACAACCTGTTCAGGATAATCCTTCTGAGACCTGCTGCACATGGGGGGGGGAGAACGGTATATTGATCTGAACGAGTCTGTGAACCAAATACATTACATGTTCATGTTCGTCAAAGCACTGACCAGAAGACCGTTGTGCATAGCCCATTCACAATCATTCTTGAATGTATTTTGAATACAGCGATTCATGAGCAATGTATATTTATGTGCATGCAGTCTTCGACTGAGCCACCTGTGCTGAAGCAGGGATGTCCTGAAAACCTGACCTGTTGGGGGATCTTGAGGACTGGAGTTGAGAACCCCTGCTTTACATATTACTTGTAGCACACCATAACCTATCATTTTTGAACGAAAGTTTTCAAAGTGCTTGATAACATTTTGCTTTATAAGTGAGCTGTGTGGCATAATTGCCAATACAAGCTGTAATTTAGGATTACATATCAACAGTACCAACATGAGGGACTGCACACGTGAATGACACCCGAGTGCTGCAGCACTTCTATTTGCAAATTACTTACACCCAGGTTGTGCTTATCTTTGCCCTTTTTTGCTTATTTGCAAAATTTGTATAAACGCTCATATAGTTTCGAGAACCACAAATGCTTATTTATTTCCTGATTTGTCTGTGCCCTTTTTTTATTACTATTTTTGGTTTAACCATTTGGGACTGAACATTAACCACAGCTATTAAGGGTTTGAATGTTCCCGAGTAAAAATCCAGTATATTCTCCCTGCCCTCTTCTCGCTCTCCTCCCCTCCCCCCCCCCCATATATTATTATTATTATTACGTGTGTGTGTGTGTATATATATTACACACACATACATATACACTATATCTCTATCGATATAGATATATCATACACACACACACACACACACACATCGCTTGTCTCCTCTCCTGTGATCGGGTATTTCACTACAAAGCATGACCATTAATATACTAATAACCACAGGTGGCAAAAACCCTTTAAACATGAGAATGGGTTTCTGAAATGTACTCCATAAAAACACAGAACTAGGTAAGGGGGAGGGCAGGGTCGCATCTGCCTTTTATTCCCCCCAATAACCGATCCCCCTCCTTACCGGTCACCATCCTTACTGGTCACCATCCTTACCGGTCACCATCCTTACCGGTCACCATCCTTACCGGTCACCATCCTTACCGGTCACCATCCTTACCGGTCACCATCCTTACCGGTCACCATCCTTACCGATCACCATCCTTACCGATCACCATCCCTTCTGTATTGCATAACAAAATCATTCTGCCCTTTTAGAATAGCTGTGGCTAACTTCTTTGCTTGTTTTCTTTGGTTGTTTTAATTTTCTTTTGTTTTGCTTCTTGACTTTGAGTAGATGAATAACCAGATGCTTTTCCCTCCTCTAGAACATATCCTCCCCTGAGAGTTCCCCTGCGCATAGGCCCGAGTCCCTGTCACCTGAGGTAGTTATCACACCATGTCAATTGCACAAAAAGGGCTCTGTGTGTATGTGTGGGGGAGGGTGGCTGGGATCTGGGAGATACGAAAGGATGGGAGTGTGGATCTGTTGTATGTGTCTTAAGAAGGAAACTAACGTACATGTGAGGCGCAAAATTAAAGGATTCTCTGCATACTACACATGGGTTTTATAGGAAGAGGCAATCAGTCTGTGAGGTCCTGGTTTGTTAGCAGCATAGGAAATCTCAATTCTCAAGAGTTGTCATTAAAATGCCGGGTAAAATGGAAAAGTGGATGCAATTGTGCACAGCATACCCTGTGTAATGCTCTGTTTCAAGGAGAAACTGCCTTTAATTTATTTTGCAGCACTAGCTACAATTAAATGTTTTAAAATGTTCTCTGTGTAGTGGCAGAAAATGTAAAGAGCAATGTTCCTGAAAATGTAAAATGCAATATTTTTGTTGTGCGTGCTCTTTCTGCAAGTACTGTATCTTGTGCTGTCCCGTTATCACATTGCAGATGTCACCCATCCTTCCTCTTCCTTAAGGAAAAACCTTTGAAAAGGAGGTGGTTGTGATTTCTCTGTGTTTTGTGCGTTTTAAAGTCATGTGCGGTACTTGCTAACTACTTTCCCCCTGAGTGTTGTATTTGTGATACGTTTTGCATGATTATCGCATGCTTTTATTTGTACATAAAATATACGGCCGGGCTAACAACATTGTTTCATTAGCCCATCCTCTCTACCTCATTATTTTTCTTATCCAATTCCTTACATTTATTCTCTCTTTGTCCCCCTCCCCCGTCTCCCCATCCCGTTTGTTTTTCTTTTCTCAGCCATTTCTTCGATCTGACTTGGATATTCCAAAGGCCAGTTTCATGGATTCTACTGTTGAGACTTGTCCAGAGCTTCAAATGCCCCTCAGCGCCGGCCTTGTTGAACTAGCCGATCTGTCCCCCAGTACCCCTTTACCATTTGGCGTCACCTCTGAAAGCACCCTGTTGGGAAAAGGCACGGAAGCATCAACGCTGCTAAGATTATCAGAACAGAGTTTCCGGACAGAGTTCAATTTAATGTATGCCTTTTCCCCTTTGAACGCTATGCCACGGGCAGACGGCTCATTACAGGGGTCTCCTCTTGTTGGGGAAAATAAGCCTTGCCAGTCAGATGGTGTATACTGTGGCTCTCCAGTAGAGGCTTACTATGGCAGGCTGGGACCTGGGTTTCTGAAAGAGGCAGCGCAAGGATCCATGTCTCCCTGCAGCGAAAGGGCTTGCGAAGGAGTCAAGTGTTCTCCCCAGAACCCACCACAGAGGAAAAAGGTAATTGTCACTTAATTGCAACCTCTTATCTTACAAACAGAACATCCAATCTGGTAATATCATAGAGGAAGGCCAGGGGCGAAGGAGTGAAGACTGTAAGTTTGGGTTCAGTGTGTACATCTTTATATCAAATGTAGTGAAAGCCGCAGACTACACCTGTCAGTGAAAATTACAGAAGGATTCAATGCAAATCATTTAACTAAAATAATCATTGTGTAAATCATCTGTGAAAGATTATCTACTTGGTAAGAATACAGAACAATTCGAAACATTGCGTCAGCCTATTGGTTTTCCTGGAGAATGCCTGAATCATGGAGCATTTGGAGATTCTGTGTAGAGTTTTTATTTTTTATTTTAAACGTGCTGCATTCTGTACATCGCAAAACCCCCTTTAAGTGCATTTACAGCGTGGATAGTTAGCTTTAGAATCCTAAAGCCATGTTCATAATAATCAAAAGTATACAATTTTATTTAAAAAATAGAGGCACGGAGAAAACAAGTAGACAAGACCGAAGTTAGAAATGGTCCCAAACAGCTGATAGCATAGATGTGGTTTCAGTCACTACAAAGTGGCAGTGCCAGTCCAACTAAAAAATTTGTTTGTTTGTTTTTTAACTGATTTTCTCATTCTCCTGAGCCTCATTTTTGGTAACTTTGTGCCGTTTTCGATTCCTAAGCAGGCGTGCTTTAAAAAAATAAAATAAAAAGATACCATGTATTGGTTGACGTGGCCAACTTAGAAACCACACAACGGAAGACTGACCATGCCTTCATTTTGGAGAAAGATTGTTGCATGGAGGACAAGACTGCATCATCATCTGAGCATCGCATTTTACAGATTGTTTGTTTGCCAGATTCCCTTTCCTGCCATGATTTTCTTTCCTTTCCTCAGTGACATATTCGCTCTTTGTCATCAGATGCGCAGGTCACACCTCCTTAGAGAGTTCATTTAAACAAGTGATGCAGCAGCTAGAATCAGTCATTCAGAGGGCAAAAGTGGCGCTTTGGTTCAGTGCAATATAAGAAATCATTGGCTGCTGGAACTCAGAGCATCAGGGGTCCCTGCTGCATTGTACCGCAAACTGTGACATTTTTCTAGCACTGATTGGTTTTATAAGAGGAAGTAAATATTTTACGATGGATATATTCCTAGTAATGTCTTTTATGCTATAAGGTTGCTTATTTTTTCACAGCTGTAAATGTGTGTGTGTGTGTGTGTACAGTATAAGTATGCTCCCCTCTCTAAAACTGGGGTGAGGTAGGTTCCCCTGGAGGTTGTTTGCAATCCCCTGATTTCTGTAGACCCCCTAGTTCCCAAGATATATGTATATTTTTTATTTTTTTTGCCGGTTTTGAGACACCAACTACTAATATGGCAGTGGAGTCACAAATGGTCGTACTGTCTTCTCCCGATGTCACAACTTTTTATTGGCCGCTGAAGCGAGACCTGACCTCATGAACAAACCTGCTAGTCTATCAGAACCCAAGGGTCCCCAGAAGTCGTGAGGTCCCCTCTTTTCAAAATCACTACGCAGAGCAGACGGCTGCTACAATTTCGTGTGTGTGTGTGTACATACGCAAAACATGGCAGAAAGTGCACATGACTAAGCCAGTAACAATCACATTTTCTTGGTCCTGTACCTACAACACACCTGTAGCTAGTAATTACAGTACCAGTAAATGATCAGCAATACCGTTTGCGTCTCTGCTCACTGCTGCTGACCCATTAATAGATAGGTAGTATTTCGGTGCATAGTTACACAAAAGGCAGCTTTGTTTTATGAGCATAGTGACATGCATTGTTTATATTTGCACCAACCTGTGCAATGAAAATGGTTTGTGGCACCAGTTACTCATGTAATGAGTTTATTGCATCAGCCTCTAACCATGTGAGAATGGTACCACTAATCATATTAAGCATAGAATATCTAGCTTTTCCTGTCTCGGCTGTTATTTTCTAAATATGTTACAGAAGTTGTGCTGCTATGAATACAAAGAAAGCTTTGTGTGGTTAACATTGGAACCAAATTACAGAGTAATATTTAGTAACAAAGTACAAAGGCCATATAATTTGTTTACTCATACATTTAGTCTGGCAGGTTTATGAAGTCTGGCGCTTCCTATTCATTCATTTAGCTAACATCTCTGCCCTAACGGCAGCTTTGTGGCCTCTTTGCTGGAATGAAGTAGACGACTTTTGGAGAAGCGTTAGATAGAATCTGCTGAGGATATACCCGGGATCCTAGCAACAAGATATGTGCAGCCGCCCCTCACCTCCCATCCCTCCTGGTGCTCATTCTCCATGCAGTAACCAGCCCAGGCAAGCATTGTTATCTAAATATTACAGCTAGCAGCCATAAGGCAGGGATTTACATTTGTGAATATATAGAAAATAGCCGGCTGTCATCTGACATATCCATAATGCAGGAGTTCTCAACTCCAGTCCTCAAGACCTCCCAAAAGGTCAGGTTTTAAGGATATTCCTGCTTCAACACAAGAGGCTCAATTAGTCCCTGCTTTAGCACAGGTGGCTTAATCAGAGGCTAAAGGGGGGGTTTGAGGACTGGAGTTGAGAACCCCTGCCATAATGAATGCAAACTAAACTGCACCACTACAGCCTCACGCCGGAAGGCTACGCACATGCTCGCAAACATCTCCTCTCGCTTGAATATTATTCTTTCCTAATTAATCTCCTTTTTGTGTACAAAGCCTCTTGTTAATAATTTGGACACCGTTTTATAGATTATAATCTACCAAACGCAGATGTGACCGTGCCTAATTAGACTGTTGAACATAGATATTGGGGAACTACTGTATTTGTAGTTACACAACGATTGCAATCTCTCTAAATATTCTGAGATTTAAATACACTGCAAATTGTGGGGTTTATTTGTTTTCCCCCATTGAGATGGCTGAAACCCTCTCAAAAAACGATCATATTGAAGCACACCCCATTGCTGAATGCAGTTATTCCATTTGAACACCTGGGACTTGGCATTTTTTTTTTTTTTTACTGTTACCACGGTTTATTGCAAAACTGCAGCTTTTACCTTTTTTTTTTATTACTGCTGAAACAACATTTCTGTGCATCAAGTAACTAGTGAGCACAGAACAGACTGGAAATTGGAAAACCGTCCAGGGAGAGAAATCAATGTAGACCCCGCACTGGCTTTCCAATAGCGGGTGAGGGGCATGTTATCCAGAGAGACGGTGGCAGCGTGACCGGATTATAAATGAGTCGTTTTTTCCTCCCCTCGCACATCTCGGATTCTCGTTATCCATTCTCTCTTTACACATTTTATTTCCTTTCTCTCGTCTTTACGCAATTTTTTTTTTTCCATTGTCTGTCTGTGCCTCTTGCGGTGTTTTTGTTTTGGGGATAAATCAGAAAAGTAGTTGAAAGAAACAACCTCAGAAAAGCAGGGCTTTGGGAAAACAGAATATTGAAGCGCCCTTAAGAATATGCAGCTTTTTTTTTCTTATTTTTTGCCTTTTAATTTCCCCTTAGAGTTTCTCAAACACACAAATGCATCAAATCTCATGTTCCACAATTCTGCTACCTCTAGGAGAGGAAACGAGCATTCTTTGTCAGAGGAAAGTAGAAATAAAAGCAAATGCCCCAGACTGGAACATGATAAACAAATCAAACCATAAAAAGCATATTAAGACTGTCTGAAACACATCTAGAAAGAAGCGGAAGAGAATAAGACTAAATAATAATAATTGAAGGGGAACTTCTACATAACTTCGAAAGTGTAGCTTGTTTTACTGAGCAGTCTCCCCTGTTCTGTTTTGAAAATGCACAGTTGTCCAAGTAATCTCCATTTTTCATTGATTTGCTACATGGTCTCTCTCATCACATATAAGTAATATATAAAAAGAGGTGTTTTTTTTGGGGGGGGGGTGAAATAACTACATTGGAGGGAGTTTTGTTCCTTCCCAACACCTCCATGTCCTCTGCCTCAAACACATCCTCCGTGTCCTCTGCCTCAAACACATCCTCCATGTCCTCTGCCTCAAACACATCCTCCGTGTCCTCTGCCTCAAACACATCCTCCGTGTCCTCTGCCTCAAACACATCCTCCATGTCCTCTGCCTCAAACACATCCTCCATGTCCTCTGCCTCAAACACATCCTCCGTGTCCTCTGCCTCAAACACATCCTCCGTGTCCTCTGCCTCAAACACATCCTCCGTGTCCTCTGCCTCAAACACATCCTCCATGTCCTCTGCCTCAAACACATCCTCCATGTCCTCTGCCTCAAACACATCCTCCGTGTCTTCTGCCTCAAACACATCCTCCATGTCCTCTGCCTCAAACACATCCTCCGTGTCCTCTGCCTCAAACACATCCTCCGTGTCCTCTGCCTCAAACACATCCTCCGTGTCCTCTGCCTCAAACACATCCTCCGTGTCTTCTGCCTCAAACACATCCTCCATGTCCTCTGCCTCAAACACATCCTCCGTGTCCTCTGCCTTAAACACATCCTCCGTGTCCTCTGCCTCAAACACATCCTCCGTGTCTTCTGCCTCAAACACATCCTCCATGTCCTCTGCCTCAAACACATCCTCCATGTCCTCTGCCTCAAACACATCCTCCATGTCCTCTGCCTCAATCACATCCTCCGTGTCCTCTGCCTCAAACACATCCTCCGTGTCTTCTGCCTCAAACACATCCTCCGTGTCCTCTGCCTCAAACACATCCTCCGTGTCTTCTGCCTCAAACACATCCTCCGTGTCTTCTGCCTCAAACACATCCTCCGTGTCCTCTGCCTCAAACACATCCTCCGTGTCCTCTGCCTCAAACACGTCATCTGAAAAACCCCTTTAGTGGTCCAGAGATGAGTCAAACCTATGTAAACCAGGCTTAAAATCCATATTTCCAAATAAAGGTATAGGGGAATTACTATGTGCTAAAGCATGACGTAGTCATCCTTCCCATATATGGATGGAGTGTGCAGCAATTGGTGATCTTTTTGAGCAGAGGTTTTCTAGCTCCTAGGGTACCACAGGACCACATTACATTTCACAGATAACACAATTGCAGACTCCATGTCCACTCAACTTTTAATGCCTGGCTCACAATGCCACAAGAACAGATGACTTGCTTGTACTGACCTGTAATATGTCAGATGACGTGGTAAAGAAAAATCTGCTGATAGAAAGGGCTGTCTTTCCTTACTCCGTTATTTACCATTCCATATAATCTTGGTTATATTTGATTGGATTTCTCTTATGTCTCCCATTTCAACAGATATTAACAATATATGTATATATGTTTCATTTGGCCCAGTCTCTCAAGTCTAATCTGAGTTGCTTCAGTGGGATGGGAAAATTGGCCTAATATAGTGTCAATATTCTGTCAGTTGTATTCCCTGGTATTTAATAGACTTGGATTTCCATTTGAAGTCAAAATGTAATGAAATTAACTTTTCTCGTTAAGGAGAGGATAAATAGCCTCTGACTTGTTGTTTCACTTAAAACCCAATAGTTTTTTCATTAAAGTCTAATTCTCTTTAAAGGTTGGGTATAGAGAACAGAGGTCTACTGAGCCTTGGTAAAATGTAATCGGTAAAGAGTGACAGCTTGTAGTTTGCTCTCCAATTTGGGGGCCCATTATGTCTGGGTGGTTTCTAATGTGTGATGCCAGTGCATCCAGCATTAGAGCCAAGATAAGGGGTGAAAGGGCCACTCTTGATAGGGGATTGGCGTGGTTGGCATTCCCAATGATGTATGATGGTGATGTGTATATAAAGAGAGAATTGCGTGCAAGGATTTCTCAAGTCCAAATGCTTTGAGTTCTAAACATGTACCTTTAATCGACTTTCAAAGGCCTTTTCAGCATCTAAGGACAACATCAACACGAGATTTATTCTGTTTTGCATAATGGATATCAATTGTCTTCCTGATGTTATCCATTGGGTGTCTACCTCGAATCAAACCCACTTTGTCAGGATGAACCAACTGGGGAAGAGTGACGGGTTTATAAATTGTGCAGTTAACCAGGTCCTTATCTGTATGAATCAACACTATCGTGGCCTTTTGCATAGTAGGGGGGAAATTATTCACTGTCCAGAACAGCATTAACAAAGGTTATGCAAGTGGGGAATCAAAATGTGTGCAAACTTTTGGATAATTTATATTCAAGAAACTATCTGGAGTTTTAGAATTTTTTGAGGTATTTAATTTTGGGAGTTTTGCAGACGCACTGTATTGGTCTAACAATACTTCATATTATGAACCGCCTTGTTGCCATCATCAAGATTGAAGTAATATTTGGTAAATTCTTTATCTATTAAAAGATCAATCCAAGTTGTTGTTGTTCATTTTTTGCACATTTTTTTTCTCGGGAGCTGAACCCCGTTAATTTCAACTCCGGGGATCCCCTGCTTCCAGAGAATGGGGTGCCGGTATCTCCTGCAATTTAAATCCCCCGGTCACATGGGCCAATGAGGTGTACCTGGTGACGTCATGGCTTCCTATTGGCCCGCAGAGCCCAAGAGCTGTGAAAAGCAGTCAAATAGTGAACCCATGACCCACTACAGAGGCAAGTACCTCCGGAAGCATGTGGTCCCCGAAGCTGAAAGTAATGAGGTTCAGCTCCAATCCTATATGGAAAAAAAAGTTTTAAAAAAAACTTGGATTGCCTCTTTAAAATAGGATTGGATGTTAATTTACCATTTTTCAAACGGATTGTTTGTACTCTGAGGCTTACTTGGCCCGAGTGTAGCTGCTACTGTAGCATGCTATCCGATTTATTAGTGTTTTCGTAGAGTGTGTGTTCACGGCAAAGCTGTTTCTGTGGATTCTAAAAGATGCTGATTTACCACCCTTGTGAGTTCAGTAAGTGTGGTCTCTGTGTGAGTCTCGTTGTACAGTTTCTGAAGCTTTTCTGTTTGAGATTTCAAAGTGTTGATTGTCACTTGTTTAGTTATATTTCTAAAGGCTCACTGCTCTTAAAAAGCATTTCTTTGGGAGAGTGATCAGACCATGATATTTCATGTAATTGTACCGCTTTAGGCATTAGGAGAGCATCAAGAAATATATCATCAATTTAAGTGTGTACCCTCTGTGTAGCTGAAAAAATCCTCTTTTGATTGGGGGTTCAGTTCTCGCCAAACGTCAATCAATTGATATCCCGACAGTCCCTTGGCAACAGATCTAATGTCTGCTTTCTTGTGAGAATTTGAGGGGTTAGAGGAGGGTTTTGATTTATCTAGAATCATTTAGTGTTTTATTGAGATCTCTTGCAAGAATAAGGCGGCCTTTAGTAAAGTGCCCCAGGGTGTCAAAGAATTTCCCAAAACATTGCGGTCTTATCACTGGGAGCATATATTTTTGCCGACGTTAACTTTTGGCCATGTACGTTACCCACGAATGTCATGCGTTTTCCATCTTTGTCAGATTTCTTCTTTTCTATGAAGAAAGGAGTGTTTTTTATTGTATTTTTTATTAAGACTGCTACCCCCCCCCCCTTTTTTTTTTTCTTTACTAGTGCTGATGCTAAAAATACATGTGGAAATTGTTTGTCATGACCGTTTGGTTATGATGTTGCGCTACAATGTGTAAGAAGACTATATTCCCAGCAAGTTTTTTTTTTTGTTTGTTTTGTTTGTTTTTTTATTTAATAGTCTGGCATAGCTAATTTTACATTTTCTGGGACTGTTAAATCCTTTTTGTTTTATGTGCGCTAGCTTTAATTACCAAGTAGGTAAGGTCAAATTAGTCTGAGGTTTAGCACCAGTAAGAAGCCAAATTGCTACCTCAACCCGCGGCCAATGCAGAATCGTGTACCGGGGTGGGGGAATTAAAATAATTCAACAGTAGTTGTGTGGGGGGAGGAGGGGGGGGAAGGATGACAGGACTGAAACGGTTATATATGGGAAGAGGGGGGTGAACATTCCAAATTTCGTTAAAGTTAAAACGTTTTAACCTTTCGTAAAGGAGTCTGGTTACATGGTTACCACTAAATATCTATATCTATATCCTATACATTTCTTTCATTTACTATATTCTACTAACCTAAACGTAGAAAGCAGAGTATATGTCTGGTGTCAAGTGGCATTAAAACAAAGTCTAAAATCTTCTTAAGGGGAAGTTGGGACACAATGGAGGAGCGTGTGGGTAGGAGAGTGACAAGTATATCTTTTACCCGGAATTAAGCTGAAGAGGAAACATTTTAGGAAAATAAACTTAACCAGGTGTCAACGGTATCACCCGTGCACTTCAGAGAGCTAGATCTCTGTTAGATGTTACACACATCCTAAGAAGTAATTAACTATATAAATCCTTAGAGCGTAAGATACATTTGTTGAGTAATAAATGTGTATGTAGCATAGTCGGCATGTGAGGGTTTCAATAATACATTATATAGTAGCAAAAAGTCTTGCACTGCCTTAAGGGGGAGAGAACTTTAATGGTTGAAGCTGAATAGCGGTGAGGTGCCACTGCTCCCGGTTGAGTAGGACATATCAGGTTGATGTAAACTAAACCAGCGAGTGCACATGTTTCCACCCCCACGCCACTTCTGGGAGTGTTGCTTTGAACCCATTTGCTTTAATTAATTAATGGTAGTGTTGAGGGTCGCTGTGACAGAAAAGGGATTCACATACACCCTTGCTGTGGCCTGCAGCATATTGCCCAACTACGCTTGTATGTATGTTCAGCTCTAACGCCAGTTTTCAGCTGCAGTGCAGTCCTGTTGTAAGTGGTTTAGATGCTCTGTGAGTTGTTACTTCTTCAGTAAATAGTTTTTATATTAAGTGACTCTATTGCATTGGGAAGCTAAATAGAGCAATACAGGATCTGCCTGCTCCCTGGGAGGCTGAGGTCCGGAAATGCTACAGTGTGAGCTTAAAGTTAATTATTTTAGTTGGTTGCATTCCTATTGATTTCTCCCTCTGGGTTTTCGAAGGTGTCCCTGTTAGAGTATCGAAAGAGAAAACAGGAAGCTAAGGAGGTCACGTCTTCTCCGGGCGGCGACGTCATACGCTGTGCAGGGACCCCTACCCGCCAGAGCAGCAACGGATCCATGTCTGACGCAGATCTGTCAAGTGCACTGGGAAGTATCCTTCAAGCCCCGTCTTCTCCGCATAGCGGCTTCTCCTCCCCTGCCCACTCCTTCATGCCACAGATGGAGGAAGTCAGCCCTCCAGATCCAAGGGCTACGGGCTCAAACTCTTCCCACTGCAAGCCGACAGAAAGCAGCAGCAGGTGGTAAGTGGAAATGGCTCAGCAACTTTTAAAAAAAAAAAAATGCCGTTATTAGTCTCTGATCTCTTCATCTAAACAAGTGAGCTACTGATACAACCCGACTCGTATAATAATAATAATAGCATGTTCTTTTATAGCGCTGCTAATTGTACGCAGCGCTTTACAGAGACATTTTGCAGGCTGAGGTCCCTGCCCCGTAGAGCTTACAATCTATGTTTTGGGTGCCTGAGGCACAGGGAGATAAAGTGACTTTATGTCCCGAAACCAGGGTTTGTAGAGGAAACCTGCCCATAGCAAACAAAGTAACGTAGACCATGAGCTCCAGCACTCCTTATATCCTTCTTGTAATCTTGCACTCATAAAATGTTTAGCATTAGGTTGAGATTTTGCCAGGGGGAATAGAACAGGAATGGTTGAAAACCGCGAAACATTGCCCATGACGGATGTTCACTGTGCAGGAGTTGTTTTTTTTATAGTATAATCCTCACTTTCACATTTCCATGTGTGCTGATTTTGCGCTCGTTTCCAGGATGGTCCCAACTTCAGTGGAGCGACTACGGGAGGGGCAGGGGATTCTGGAGCGAGTTCTGCGAAGTGGAGTTAAGGTGTCACACAGAGGGGAACCATCCCCTTCCAGGGATAGCACTGCTGAAAGAGAGTCAGGTAAGCAGATCATTCCCCACTCACTCCCTATTCAGTCATCATTCGAAATGCTGAAGATACCCCACCCCAACTTGTATTAATCATTGGTCTGCTTTTAGGGCAGAACATGTCCCATGCACAAACACAGACCTGGGCAATGGTCCTATACATTTCCTGCTGTTATTGATTTTCTGTTTGATGGAGTGTCTGCTGAAGCATGTGCTCATATTTTCCACAGAGAATGTGGTTTTAAAGCCAATTCTACACAACCGCATCCTTCCTCATAGTTGCTTCATGTTGGTCCTTTCTCATCACCCTTCTACAAGTATCCCCTGCCATGCACCAGTGTCCCTTCCTCCATTCACTTCACTATTACAGACACATAGATCTAGTCCTGCTATTCAAGCTGAGTGAGCCCAACTGGCACCCGCACCTAGCTCCCCACTCAACTCGACAAGCAACCCCCTCTAGCTCACCACTCAACTCGACAAGCAACCCCCTCTCCCCCTGCTTGACTGTAAATCTCTGGCTGTCATGGTGGTATCCGATGGGCAAGAGGAAAAGAACAGTTAATTACTAATACAATCAGTAAGCAGAGGCACAAAGGACTATGGACTTGCCTTGTATACTATATATACTGTATTTTTAATATGCACGCTGTTGTATTATGTAATAAATACAATGCCCTGGCTTTCTACACACAGAGGAGGGAGACTCGGAGATGCAGGGCATGGCTGTCACCAAAGGACCAACTGTTTACAGCCCTTCCAGATACAACTACCAGGTAATATGGAGATAATGCTGCTTCAGGGCTACTCTTACCCACTCAACCAATGTCTGCGGGAGGAATCTCTATTATTTTGCCATTTTGTGAATCTTTTCATGTGTGTTCTGTACATTTTGAGCAGGCCTTTGGCTAGAATTCATGACTCGTCCTGTTGGTGGTCCAATGGTACCATAATTGGTAATTAAATGGACCTACTGTCATTTACCACTGTCTCTCTTGTGAAGAGACCAGTAGCACAGTGCACCACTTCAATGTAAGTAGAAATTGCCAGTGTACAGCTTATTGATAATTTATTAATGGCACAACTGGAGGCTTTTACTTCTGTAAAGGTAATATTCATGTAGAATATGTCCATATCCCGTAGTATAGATGGACAGTTTGGAGTTGGTGGAGATTTAAAGCAAAATAATCTTCCTGAGATATTGCAGATTTCCTATAGAAGATCATGTTTGATCATCATACTTTATCATAGAAGCCACTTTGTGGTTCATACTTGTTACAGGATAATCTGTCTCTTTAATATTTTTCACGTCTTATAGTTCTACAGCCAATCTCCCCATTCTCACACCTGCCATGTGTTTCTGTTGCAGCTCCAGCAGTGTGACAGTCCCCAGCCAGAGCCCCTGAATCTCCTTTCTCAGAGTTCATCCCCCTTCCGAGGACACCCTGCTCAGTCGCTTGGTTACAGCTATCGGACACCAACACACAGAACAGGACACACGCTCTCCGATTCCTCTGTAATTTCCACCTATTCTAGCCCCGCTCACTCTGCTTCCACAGACTCCCCCTCTGCCCAGTGTTCAGGGAGCTCCGGGCTTTACAACAGCCAGCAGCATTCCGCAGGCGGCACCAGCCTACCAAGGAAGAGCTTCCTCCACAGAGGCCCCAGCTGCGAGGCAAGTCCAGCCCAACCGCTCAGGACAGACTCTATACCCTCAGACTCACAGCCTAGCACTGGGGCTTCTAGCAACACCTCTACCCCACAAGGGTCGAGATCGGACTCACGAACTATAACCTTGCCCAGCTCTGGACACCCAGGCTCCAAGGTCTCAGCCGTGTCCAGTCCCCAGCACTACCCACCACGTGGGTCCGGTGTCCACCAATACCGCCTACAGCAGCTTCAAGGATCAGGAGTGAAGACTCAAACCGGCCTTTCCTAGGACTGCCAAGAGTGGAGAACAGGATAGCACTAGCCCATCAGCCATTCCGACTCCCTCACTCAGCTGGGGAGGGGTCTCCTAGTGGCTCAGATGTGCACCTAGGGCCGGGGGATGCATGGGCCACAGAGGGTCTCAGAATTAAAGCAGGCAGAAGTAAAATTTGCTGGTAGCATCAGCCCCCACTCGCCACACTCGCACCCAGACATTGCAAGAAAGAAACTTTGGAAACCGTAATCACAGGAATGATGCAAAAATCATGCAAATGTTTGGCATCATGCAATTAATATTATTTTTATTTTTATTTTCTCATCAGAACCTCCTGTAGTCACTTGTGCAGTAAGGACAATTTTTATATGATTAAGAAGTAAAATGGTTGAAATGAAAAGCTGAATTAAAAGGGCGGGGAGAAGGGGTTTTAAAGAAGCACCAATATTTGTAGCATCGGGTTATAATTGTTTTTTGGGGGGGAATTAAGGGAGGGCTGGGGTCATATAATATAGCCTATCATTCCAGTCGTGCACAGGCATGTACACCCAGTGTTCTGATTTGGGCATCACCACTGCCAGTTACAATGATGACATCAAGTACCATTTGCATCAGAGAATCTCAGAAGTGCTGAGACTATTGTTGTTTTATTATTTTTGAGGAGAGTGTAAAATAGATAATGCAGTACAGTATTTGGCTATGGTTGTGTGCAGAAATCCTAATTTGGTGAGATTTTGTGTGAGCAGGAATTATGAGGGGAGATGCAGTGCCACCCATTCAAAAGTCTGAGCTACCAGAAAAAGGTTAATTCAAGACTGAACATGGCAAACAAACTGCAGAAGACAAGCGAGGCCCCTTTATGGTGGGTTTCCACTGTGCCGTTAAGATCCTCTGACTTCCAACTTTGAACACTGGTGGTTTAATTTGACTAGAGTTGTTTCCTCCGTTCACAGTCCTCAGGCCCTCAAGTGGGGGTCTGCATAGCAATGTGTTTGAGGCGTTTCCAGTACTGAAGGCGATAACAACTCAAACTGAGCAACACCCAAACGGTCATGAATTATCCTTTTTCTGTTTTGCCTTTTGACTACCGGAAGGGTTATTCAATAAACATGCTGTATATATGGAGCAACTGTTGTCACATGGGTAAATTGGTATAGACCAAATGTTGGCGGAGCTGTGAAATATGTAGCCAGATCATGGGTGGTAGATGGCTGTATATACGCTTGATTCTATATTATATACTGACTGTACTTACCGTAAAGCAGAATATCATGTTCCATGGAGGGGAAATATTAAGTCTTCGCTGACTATGCTCAAGCTGCATTGTATGTTTTTATGCACTTCCAGCACTACAAATCTAATTCAATGACAAATACTATAGTTCTGCAGTGCGTGTTATTTTTTTTTTGCACCTTTTATATTCTGGCCTTTACCACACGGTAAGAAATGGTACACGTTTCTTTGTTTAAGATGTGGGGGGCCATTGGCTGCAGTGACTGAGATGTCCCAACAATGTGATTTGGCTATGAATTCTTAAAGTAGAAGAATATTTAGATCAGGGTTGCGAACTCCAGTCCTCAAGGGCCACCAGCAGATCAGGTTTTCAGGATATGCCTGCTTCAGCATAGGTGGCTTAATCAGTGGCTAAGTTAAAAACTGAGCCACTGATTGAGCCACCTATGCTGAAGCAGGGATATCCTGAAAACCTGATCTGTTGGTGGCCCTTGAGGACTGGAATTGGCCACCCCCTGATGTAAATGGTTAGACGTGTTAAATCATACTCTGCATTGCATTATACTGCAGCATATTTGTTTTCCTAGACGTGTCCGAACATGAAATACTGATTTATGGGACATTAAGTTAGAACTCAAAGAAAGGACATTAGTGACATACAGAAATAGCCCTTAGCATCACTTGACCATCTCAAAAGAATCCTAATTCAAACTGTATCTGATAAATGTCAGTCATTGTTTGTTTTATGCAAGCCTGGAATTTTTTAATTTTTGTTCTTTCTAAATGTTTTCTTGTCTTTCTTTGACATGTCATGTTGACACCAGAAGATGATAATGAAAAGTTTTGATCATGCAATTTGGTTTGTGGGCGTACAAAGAAGGCAAAAAGGTCCAAGGTTTCATAATGGGGAAGTTGAGTGATTAGTGAGGGAGATATCTTGTTGGTTTTTTGAACAGCTATGCAGTCGAGGAAACACTCCCCCATTATAGCACACAATTAAAGTGGACAATGTCTCATTTGCTGCTCTTATTCCCAATACAGCCAATATAACTGGCACTGGTAATCAATCTGATGGAGGGACTAGCAACTCATTGCCGAATGTGTTGCTCGTCCTTCCCTCCAGCAAACGAAGGTGTTGCGTTCTTTACGGTTACCTACCATCTTTTCTCTCCCTCACTTGTTTACTGTAATATCTGGCGGTTAGATGTTTTTATTTATCTAATTTTATATTCAGTTATAAGCATTGTAGGCTAGCTAATACAGACGTTATAATCCACGGTGCTACAGGGACTTGATCATTCTCTTTTCAGACAAGATAATGCTGCGAGTCGTTACCTCTCCCTTCCCACACACTTTGGGGTGTTGTTCATTACACCGCAATAGTGTGGATCAGAGCACAGTGAATTAAATCCGAGATTCTATGCTAGGGGTGGCCAACCCCAGTCGTCAAGGGCCATCAGCAGGTCAGGTTTTAAGGATATCTCTGCTTCAGCACAGGTGGCTCAATCGGTGACAGTCAAAGACAGAGCCACTTATTGAGCTGCCACCTGTGCTGAAGCAGGGATATCTTTAAAACCTGACCTGTTGGTGGCACTTGACGGCTGGAATTGGCCACTCCCATTCCATGCGATCGTTCCCTGATCGGCTGTATCTCAGTTTAATAAGTAAGCCTCTCTATCTCGCTCTGTTTCTCTCTCTCCAGATCTCCCGTGCACAGTTGTCCTTTTTTCTTTTTTTTTTTGGTGACTGTTACAGGTTTTTTTTTTGTTTTTGTTTTTTCCAGAATAGAATTTGAGCATCCCTTGAATCCGAAGGGAGAGATTTAAATTAAAAAAGAAAAAATGTTAAAATTAAATTTAAAAAAATCTAGAAATGAAACAAATTAAATCATGTTTTTTTATTTTTTTTTCTCCCTCTTACCTAAAGGTGTACAACTGTGAGACTGGTTAGGGATGGAAATCATGTCACCCTTGTTTTGGGTCTTCTTATATACTGTATAATATGTGTATAAACATCACAGGGTCTAAATCCCAGCCTCCTCTTTCTGCCAGGCCTCACAACACGGCAGAAGGCCTCAAAAAGGTTGGCACTACCTGTACATTAGCTTTACTCAAAGATGCCGACATATTGACATAGGCCAATGTAGTATGGTCACTGAAAGAGGAGACTGCAGTGTCATCGCTCGCGTGGAGTTTTTACACAATGCTGTAACATTTGATCTTTCAGAAGAGATGTAATAATTTTGATAATAAAATACTTACCTTAAAAAAAAAATGCCTGTTAATGTTTCAAGGTTGAAATGAAAAGTCGCTAATTTCCAAGATTATACTATACATGTATACTATACATGAACTAGGGGACCGTTCTCTTATTCATCACACGCAATTAGAGAATATAGTTTGTGCTTCTGCAGAGAGGCATGCATGGGTGTTGGGTATTGGAGGATAATAGGTAAGCAATAAGAGATAATCTAGTCCACCACATCTTTTACTGCAGTAACTAGGAGGAGCAATTTGGAACGGGAGGAAATATTACAATCTGTAAAGCCCTTGACCATAATGGATTTCTCTCTCTTGAGCTTTCTTTCTCATCATTGTCTTTTCTGCCAGCTGAGCCCCTTTTCACTCATTGAAGTTTTCTATGCTTTCTTTTGACCCCCTGAAGACACACACATTGGACTAAAGTGAGCTGTTCTACACACAGAATAACCTCACTGGTTCTGGAGAGGCCCGCAGCAGCACTGCATTCTGGTTTTCATTGAACATAATTAGCCACAGTGGTTGAAGTGGCTTAGAAAATAGTGTTCCTTTGCTTTATTTAAGTAGAGATCTACATTTATTAATCATTGCAACAAATCTCAGTGTATTTTTGAAATCTTAAGGGATGTTTATGGTGTAAAAAATAGGAAGGCGGTGAGGCTTTCTAGAACAAATCCCTTAAAGAAAATACGTTTGAAAATATAGTGGTGCTCTGGGTATAAAAAATAAAAGTAGCGATGTCCATACCCACTAGTAATATGACTTTCACCATTGATCAGCCAGCCCCCTATATACCATAGTAGAGGGCTTTTATAGTAATGACTGGTGCTGAGACACCAGGTTCCAATTCTGTAAAACACAATGGGATTGCACCCACTACCTCTGCTCAAAATTAAACTTCATTGTGCAATGTGGAGTATCACAAACACAGTACACTTTTAGCTGCCCTACAGATGTGGCGAGACTTGCTGTCTTCCACACCGGCGACAAGGAAGCAAAAGTCTGCGGTGCCGGGACACTACCGTTGCTCCTCCGGTGCCACAGTCGTGTGACCGTGGCATCGAAAGCAGCAGGACTTACTACATCTGTGAGACCTTTCCTATTCCTTGTCCTCACAGCATGGGATTATTATAGTGGATTTTCCACTACTGTTTATAGAGTTTTGGAGTACAACAATCTTTAGCAGATGCTTGGCATCATTTTATATAGCAGGCTGCACATTCCCATTGCGTCTGTGTGATCCATGATGAGTAATATACCATTATGGGCTGTTCTTAATATATTATAATAATCAGCCAATCTTCATGTACATACCCTGTATAAATAGTAATGTGTGAGGACCAACGTGTGCGCGCTCTCTCCTGAAAAGGACAGGTCCTTTATGCTGTGGTTTAGTGTTATTTGTGTTCTATATGGGTAATACCTTCCTTGCCAAAGGGCCCAGCAATGTATCCCAAAGTAATCTGCTGCTGAGCGCTGAAGCCGTTGGCATGGATGGGATTTGACTCCTTTTTAAAAAGGAAATCTGATCTGTTGAATGTGGTCATTGCATATAGACGTGTCTGAGCCACCGTGAAAGGCTCCATGTAGGAAGGCAAACCTTTTCATCGCTGATGCACCCGAGAATCTGAGATCAGACATTTCACAGAACAAAATTTCTCTTCTGCTCCCATTTGACACCATGACCAATCAGTTGCTGTTTTCCAGAGCACCACCCATGCACATTGAGGTGGATTTTTAGTGTGTGCATTACAGTGTAAAGAGAACCTGCAACAAGGCTGACTATATTCTCCAATCGTAGGTTTACTGTGAAGATGATTTCCCACAACTGAAGTGGCTGGCTCATTAGTTGCAATTCTAACTGGTCACTTCTATGTGCCATCATGGGAATGAATATTAAACGGGTAACCTACAAGCTAGGTTTACCACATACTTATTGCCAGGGACAGGCTCAATCAGACTTGGTTTTTAATCTCGTCTTAATAAATGTTCCCTATGCTTAAACTGCAGTGAGCTGAACATTGGGTTGTATTGCTGAACCAGTCTCTTGCAATCATTCACGTATAGCTGGTAACCGTAGCCAACACTCACATCAACCGCGTCACTTCCAGCGTGACCTGCGCTGGGTTACAGGGCCATCGGCTCAAACTGTTAATTTTACTTCCTTTTAGAGCTGGGAACCCGGTTTTCCTGGAGGAACTGCTGCTATTTTTGGACTTCCTGCTGCATTGTCTACTCTGGTAAATGAACCCCATGAATATCCCCTTATAGATTTGCATTGTATACAGAGGGATATTTTGTTTTTGTGCTTAACACTGGTTTTCAGGTCAAAATTTGCAACGTCATTAAATCCTGAGACACCTGTTAACCCCTTGAGTGATGGAGGCGCCAGCAATGTTTACAAGGTTAAACATGGGTATGGTAGGTGTTTGTGTGCTTTAAATTTTATTACAACCTCAATATGATGCTCAGTAGGACTACACCCGACACATACACGAAATAGCTCTGTAAGGATTGAGAGGTGATGTGGCAGCCTTAATTGAACCCCTAAGTATCAAGATTTCCTAAGGGGCTTCGAAAGCAAATAATTGCAGATTAATTCTAACAAGAGGTTAAGACAAATTATTCCCTCTTTCCTAGTGATACATCTTTGGCTCACAAATACATTTTCTAAGCAGAAATCCGCAGTGCCCAGGTTTTTTTTCCTTTCTCTTTCCTAGTGAGCCACTGTCACGGGAGACCAGGACAATTTCCACGGGATCGCAAACGCCCAACAGAATGAAGGAGTTAAATAAAGCAAGTTTATTTCGACGAGCAGCATAATACACTGCTTCAGGGTTACACCAAAACTGGTTAAGGGGGGAATGCTAGGTGCTGGGCACCATTTTGGTATGCTTACCCAGGATGTCTTCCACATGCCGAGGGTTTCTGGGTGCCATGGTGCCGTAGGGATGCTAGTTGCGTCCTAGCAAGTTTAAAAGTCCCGCTCGTCTATACAACTGTCTCCCAGGCTGTCTGGATTTAATCTCATTAACTGATCAGCAGGAGTTTACACCGTTTCCTGGCCTCCATCTAAAACGGAGGTACAATCAGAGCAAGGATGCTAGGTCGGCCAATCGCAGTGAGGTCTTGCCTGTGACTACCCAATCGGGGCCATGGGAGGTGACAGTGCTTTAGGACAGTCCACAGAGGTGGACTTAAGGAGAGGGGGCAATTCAAACTGACCAAAGGGAACGGAGTTGGTTGGGGCTAAGCCCCAGGCCTCCGTTTCCTGTTTCAGGCTGATACCTCCTGCAGAGATAGATACCTTAGTCTGGGGTAAACAATGGATCCGCTTTGGAAGTTCATGTTCCCAAGATCTGAGTAGATACCTTACCCGCTCCTCCAGTGTCCCAAATACCTGGCCCCGCCCACATGAGAATAGCAGGCCCAGATTATTTTGTGTGCTGGCTGGTTAAGTGAATTACCAGCCCAGCGCAGAAAAGGAGTCCTATGAATATATTTCATATGTGGGAATAAACTGTTACAGCGGGGTACACAGAAACACTTGTCAGCCATTTTGGCTGCAATAAGCTGGTCTTTTAGCATGTAACAGGCATCCATCGACGGGTAGGGGCTACTGCTTTGCTTGTCGGTCTGCCCATACCGTCACAGTTATCATCTATGCAGTTTCCGTCCTACTACGATGGCTCAGATGGCCGTCACCTCACTCCATGTGATAGGAGATTTCCGTGCTTTGGTTTGTGCACATCTTAAGGATGATGCGATTTTCTTATTTTGATTTGGCAGTTTATGCCCTGGTAACGATGCCAAACAGGCACAATATGTTTGACTAACACCTCTGCCATGACCATAGTTTTTGGCAGCTCTGGTTCACCGGTTCAATTAAGAGTTTAAACCTTTAAGTGCCCCAAGGCTGTAGTAGCTCTGTAAAAAATAAAACCGTTCTCTTATGGGAGACGACGTCACAATGTGATCTGCCAGAAACGAACATTTGGTCGCGGCTATCTCACCGCAACCAAATCACACTCGGCCACCGGCCGTTTCCCCAATAACGTAAGTTCTTAAGAGGTTTTAGCAGTTAGGGGGTTAAGAATAAGGGTTTAGGTTTTTAGGGTAGGGAATAATGGGTAAGGGGTTAAGGTTTTTTAGGGTAGCGTTGGTATTTAGGAGTTACGATTAGGGGGGTTTGGCGTCTAAACGTTAGCGGTGACTTTGTTGCGGCAAATGTCCTAAACCGTGATTTACAATCATGGCAGGGGGACAACTCCTTCCCTTAATTCCATCATCCCTGAAGACTGCTTCAGAGAGCGGTCAGGTGATTGCAAGTGCCAGTGGTGCCGTGGCACTCTGGCCCCTCCGACACTCCAAGGGATAAATGGGCCTGGATGACCACCACTTACTAAATTACAGTATGCTCTTATAAACACTGTAACCAATCCACTCATATTTACTCCTACCCACGCTGATTAGATTGTAAGCTCTCCGGGGCAGGGGAACTGTAACTTGCGTAACACGTTGAGGTATCGTCAAAGCATATCATGTTATGAAGCTCCTGTGTAACCCAGTGCTGCGAGTGTTTGGTCTGGCGACTCGTGCACCCCGTCCTTGCTGTATTCCATCTACGGACCTAGGCAGACGGGACTGCCCTGTGAAGCCCATGTTAATGATATGAATTGTAAGTCTCTGCTACACGTTGTGTTTTTTACATTATATTATTTGTTACTTACCCCCCTAGTGCGCTGTCTTCTTGTTTCATTACTATTATATTCTAACAATATTTTGGGGTCGTTAGTGCTGTGCATGGAAACCAAAGCCACCTTCTCAACTCACCATTTTATTTATCGTAAAGTAAATAATAAATCTCAAAGTTGTAGCGTTGATGTGGGTCCATGAGTAGAGTCCATGTGTTCCAGGTTGTGAAACTTTTTCATAGACTGAGCTCTTCATGGATGAAATACAGAACTACATAGAGTACAGAGCTTTGGAAAATCTAGCAGGTCTCTTAATCAGTACTACTGTACTCCTTTACCAAATGTAAAACAATGTCAACATTTTAAAGGGTGCCTTGACCTGTGTTTTTCTCAAAAGGATAATATCCTTCAGTGTTTACAGTATGAACACAGTAAGCAGCGCACCATATAGTGGTCAACACCGAGACGCTGATGGATGTCACGAAAAGCCATATTTTATTTTACAGCCCCCAAATATCGTTGATTTTGGTTCCTTGACGGTTGCCTTTAATATATTATATGCAGGTGGAGTGTGTCACTAGGAGATCAACCTTATCACTTGGAATTGGAGATCTCGCTTGGCTCTGGTTACCAGTCAGCTTGATTAGCCCACACGGTTACCTACCCGCTGGTTAACCCACCTCCACACCATGTGCTGATGGAGGATCTCAGGTTCCAGCATCAGCATCTCCATGGTTACCACTGCAATGTTTTCATGGCAACAAGAGTGAAGTGTGTGGTGACTTTTGTATTTTTTTTTCCCTCTCAAGGTTTTCTGCACTGGCTTCTCTGGATTTCATGAGTCCCTCCACCCCCCTCTCCCCCTCTCCCCCCCTCTCTCTCTCCCCCAGCCTCAAGATAAGCAGTTTAACCCTCTCCATTCTGTTTGTGTGTATAAATATATTGCAGAGCTGGACGAAAATAATTACATTTCTTCTGGAAAAAATCCATCAAACATGGCTCACAGAAGCAAAAATTATTTGTGTCTCGAGAGAGACGGTAATAGAATTCACACGCACCGTGAATCACTCTTAGGAATTATAGACTTCTCTCCCCTAAATAAGCACAATTAAAAATATAGGAATTTGAAGTGAAGAGGGCCTTTGGATGTGCCATGGTTAGAATGGTAACCAATGCCCTGGAGTCCCATGGACGCCCAGGGACTCCTTGGTTCCGATCCATTAATTATGGTTCCAGTTATGTATGTTTATGTTAATTATTACTATTCTTGCCCCCTTTTATCCTGGTTTCTCCTCCCCCCCACCGCTCCCCCTATTCTCTCCTCCCCCCACCCCTCCCCCTCTTCTCTCCTCCCCTCCCCCTCTTCTCTCCTTCTCTCCTCCTCCCCCCTCTCCCCCTTTTCTCTCCTCCTCCCCCCCCTCCCCCTCTTCTCTCCTCCCGCTGTGGTCGGCAACCAACACACCGTGTGCTCAGGATCACAGGGTAGGATGCAATCAGCTCGATGTCAGTGCAGATACATTTCAGTAAATGATGTCACCACATGGCGGAATTAAAAGAAATAATTTTGCATAACGTAAAGGGCTGCAATAGCTCACAGACGCAAGATAGCCTTCGCTAACTATAAGGTTGCTGATATACTTTTCTTACAGGAAACGCACTTGAGTAAAAGGTCACACCCGAAATTCTTTGCTAAACAAGACGCACAATCATTCTTCGCCTCGGGCGAGAAAGGAGGGGTAGCTACCTTTTATAAGTTCAAATCTAACCTCCCAGCAAGAGTCAAAAAGTAAGGGAGGTTCCTTTGCTTGATTGGCATTCTGGCTGATGTACCACTCGCCCTGGCTACTCAACATATATGCCCCATATAACTGTAGGGCCCCTTATTTCGAAAGAATATTTGCTAAAATTAGTGAGGTTGCGAAAGGCCTCCTGATAATTGGGGGTGACTTCAAACAGTTGTTGATGCAAAACTTGACAGGTCAAATACCCCCAGACAACTCCCATACCCAAGTAGCCACCTGTGCTGAAGCAGGGAATGATTTAGCCACCTGTCCTGAAGCTGGGATATCATGAATACCTGACCTGTTTGGGGGGGGGGGGGCATTGAGTACCAGAGTTGAGCTCCCCTGGTCTAGGCTATTTCACCACTGGGACAGTTCGCTGCCGCAGGTAATGTATCCCCTTACTCTAAAAATCCAAACATTAACCCCTTTCCTAAAAAGCTTAACCCCCCCTAATCCCAACGCTAATCACCTACTTCAAGGCCCAAATGTCCGGCGGCTAAACAACCGTGACCAAGTATCCCTTGGCAGTTGAACGGCCGTGGCTTAAAGTCCCTTTCCGTACAGAGGGGTCCTCAGGTTATATACTGTAACACAAATATAAATAACCCCTGCAATGGTCCAACGGTGTGATGGCTCCGGTACAGCATCCCATCTTCTATCTGCAGAAGCGATGAGTCTGATCCATTCTGCAGCATGTCACTGTGCATTGCAGAGATTAGGTTTTGGGCCCACTGCTGGCAGCGTAGGGGTTAAAGCTGCAGTTCAGACTCCCGTTTTTTTTTTTTTTTTTTAGTTTTTGTTTTTTACTTCAATAGTTTCATGTGGGCAATCTCTACTTACCTAAAAAAACCGCATAGCTGCCGGTCAATTCGTTCTCCGTCTATTGATTGGCAAAGTTTGGCGACATCTTTAAATATGGGGAATGTAAATCGTTGCTATAGGAACAAGCATGCTTGTTAAAATAGAATACAAGAAAATTGTTCTTTCAAAGTTGTTTTTTTTTTTTTTTTTTTTAAAACAGAAAATGCTAAAAGTATTTTTTCTTACTACAGAACTGATTTATTAAAAAAAAACACACATGCAGGATATTGCATGAACTGCAGCTTTAAAGTGTTACGTGAGCGGTGGCAGATGTGCAGTGTGAAATAGTGGTGCGAATCTCTGTCACTGGGCAGTAAGGACACAAGGCATAAGGTAAGAGAGGTGATACAAAGTGCATTTTATTGAACATCATCTCACCTGCACTGAAGCGAAAATCCGTCAGCGAAAATTTACTTTTTTTTTTTTTTTTAATTCTTTTTAAGAATGGGGGAAAAACAGAAAGACAAACGGGGAACATTTCAAGGTGGTAAAAGTACGTCTTCCAAACCTATATTACAGATGAACATTTCACAGTTACAGAGTTACTCTGGTTCCATACAATGGTCAGTCTGAAGTGAGTGAGTGGAAAGAGGTCGTAGGTGGGGCCAGGAGACTGAGCCACCTGTGCTGAACCAGGGATATCCTGAAAACCTGACCTGTTGGGGAAGAGGGGGTGGGGTGAGGGGTGCTTGAGGACTGGTGTTGAGCACCCCTGACATGTAATTACCCCTTCAGTACTAAACCAGGGTAGCAAAGCAATGCTATGCAATTACTGCTATATTCTCCTGCACTAAATGAGTATATATGAGTTGATGGTGCATGGGAGATGAAAGCCTCATTAGTCTACTTGACCCATGCCTATTAAAAAAAAAATTGTTGACAAATCTTTTATGCTGTCTGCAGTGATCCTTGGCTATATTTGAGCACTCCTGTATATTGTAGGAAACAGTAGCTATGGTTTCCTTTCTTCGTTTAACTGCATCATAAAGAAGTGCATATCATATGTGTATATGTTGTATGTTTTAAAGATTAAATAAAAATGGGTATTATTAGGAATAATTTATTTTCAACCTTTGAGAAGGATTTTTACCTTCAAACTGTAAAGTACTGATTCGGTTATATACGTAAGGTCAAGACAGATATGCAAGAGTCTGCTAGGGCCGTGGGTTATAATGGAGCAGAGGCAATGCTGCCCGCTTGGAAAGGAACCTGCTAGTACAGGAGCGGCCAACTCCAGTCCTCCGGGGCCACCAACAGGTCAGGTTTTCAGGATATCCCTGCTTCAGCACAGGTGGGTCAATCAGTGGCTCATTCAAAGGCTGAGCCACCTGTGCTGAAGCAGGGACTGATTGAGCTGCCTTTGCCGAAGCAGGGATATCCTGAAAACCTGACCTGTTGATGGCCTTTGAGGACTGGAGTTGGCCACTCCTGTTCTAGTAGTTGCAGCAATGTAATGACTTGGACAAGCTGCACATGATTACCAATTACAGCCCCGTTTTCCAGGTTCGGTCTGCCTCCCACTTCTATTTGGTCTCCTGCAATAGTAATACCAATGTGTAGTTACACAGTGCCTCACAGTTATGTCAGTGGCCTTTGGTGTAAAACTCTGGCTACACATGTTGAGGGCTGTGGGTCATGGAGAGCTTCAAATAGGGGACAGGGACCCATTTCTACTTGTATTCCTGGGCAAACAGAGGTACAGAGACATAATGGGCCATATTGACTGAGGTGCTACTTCATAAGGCATCTTCCAGCACTGAAAGACATCTTATGACCCATAATTGTGGAAGGACTATAAGGGATCTTCCAGCGGTAGGGTATAGCACCGCTTGGCAAACATTGCCCAACGTGTTTTGATCCTAAAATTGAACGCACAATGTCGAGTATTCAAGGCCAACATGCTTCAAATAGCACCCTGCTAACACAGGCATGAATAATTACATGGAGCACTTAATGTGAGTGTCCCCCCCCACCCGCATCTCCACACAATGACACCAGCTCCAATCTACTTCTCAAATAAAAATCACGGATTTCATCTCTTAATGGCAGTCTGGTACTGCAGGGTGTTCACTGTGGGATAATGACATTTCCAGATGTGTGAAAGATCTTGAGAGGGCCAAGCTCACCCGAGGTGTACAGATGTCTTGCATCCCATCATGCCTTATTGCTTATGTTAAACATATGTATGTTGTGTCTTCCCAAGGTCCTATCCACCCATGCATAATCTTCTGGGACATTAAATGTCACGATGGAGCAACCATGTGTGTGAGTGGCATCACTGGGTAATTGAGGCATAATGACAAACGCTCCGAGCTCAGCTTGGGTACGTGGGAGGGAGGAGAACATCAGATACATTATTCTGCTATGAGAAGATCAAACCACAAACAATATTGGTAGTGATGGTGGTGAATATCAAAGCATTTACTCAAATGGACCACTTTTCTGCCAGTTCAGATAGCAAAGCGTCAATTCACAGTGGATAGAGAGATTCTTTACCCAGTGATAATGCAGCTTGTTCCTTTCCAAGAGATGTACATTGTTTTGTATCTACTGCTTTTAGGGCCACGAATTAATAGTATGGTATACAAATTGATATTGTTGGCTCTATCACGATCACATATTGTATGTGGATTATTCTAGTTTGAAGAGCAGTGTAAATGTATTTTCAAATAATCTGTCAAAACAAACAACAAAAATGTTTTCTCATGAAACACTAAAAAGGCCAACAGTGCAGCACCTTACTGGTGACAAACTTGCATGGTCTTCAACATATTTATGTCTCTATTGTGTTTCATTTGTCCTCATAAATCCCTCGGCTCAAGGGGTATGTTTTATGCCACCCGTCACCAGAGAGCATAGAATGAATGAATGCCCCATGCCGACACAGCTCTGCTACTCTCTGTTCTGCAGCAGTGACCTCTCACGAGGTTATCACAATTGGTGCTGGGAAAAGGGACCTTCGTGTGTACGTGCTGTCTTAACCTGTGAGGACAAAAACGTCTCCATAATTGAGGTTGCTAAATATTTTTCATCAAGGTGAAAAGGCATTTTATTTTAGCCTATTCATAATGTTCATTTGGGTTTGGAACATGAGGCTAGGAGACCACCGTTTGTCTTGTAACCCCTTTGCTAACAGAGCAATTTGTTGTTGACCCCATCTTGCTGTAGAGTCATGAAACAAACAACAGGTAAATGATTTGACCATTCAGGGTGTTAAAAAAAAACCCAGTGAAATAAGAAAAACTTGGCAATGTCAAATTAAATAGAGTAGAAATATATGGTACAAAACCAACATATTAGTCATCGTTTTTTATGAATACGACGAAAGCACCAATATTAATTATGGGTGTAATTCTGTTATTCCATTCTGCACGTGCTTTGCAGCCACAGTAATTTGTACGTATAGAAGGCTTCCATTAAGTAATGGCCATTTGGGCTAAACCATCTCAGACCGTAAGTGCATATATTAACACACTTATCTTCTTGGTGTAGACATGGTCTTTTATTGTCTTTGTAATAATATGATTTTCTCATGGCTATTGCAGCCTAACAAATCATGAATAAAGTCTTACGAGTATCGTCTTGAGATTAGAAAGTGGTCACACTGTGTCCCTACTGACAAACAACCAGAAATGCACAGGCTTCATAAGACAAGACCAGGAAAAATACAACATCAAAGAAAATACAGTACTTGGTTCTGCAGTAAAGTATTTGGCACCAGCCTTAGCACAGTATCAGAGAAGGAAGGGGAAATGAGGAAAGGGTTGAAAAGGACAAGAACAAGCAAAAGCCGACACTGGCGCTATGGGACGAGAGATGAGAGAGGGATGGTGACTTCCTTCCAGCTGGAAATAAATAATTATCAAACTGTATAAAAATCCATTAGATAAAACACAACGAAGGCTTGTACAATACCAATTGTTACTTCTGAAATGGAAATCAACCCCAACACTCGGAATTATCTCACATTTAACAAGGTGTATGAAAACTGCTGGGAGTTATAAGTAACTTGTATTTCACCTGTAAAGTCTATAATTTGGGTGAGGGACATCCCTTTTACATCATACTTGCTCAAAAGATGTTAGTGACATATTCACAAATCAGTAACCAGGGTCTTCTCTAAAGACACCGTGTATAAAAGAGCAAGAGAAGGACACAGCTCAAATAGAACAGCGTTTTGCTATTGCCATTTAGCACAAAAAGGAGTGCTAGGTCAATTAGCTCAACTACAAGTATGGTCTTGATGCCTACCACTGTAATATATGATCTCTCAAGTGCCAGGCAGCCCAACAACACATTGTTGTACGAAATGTGGCAGCAAATAGGTTCAATTTAATATTTTTCTGGCTGCTCTCATATTGGTTGAAAGGACTGGGAGAAAAATCAAGGCCAACAGAAAGATCTCCGAAGGGTTAAGGTGCAGAATGACTTCAATGTTAGAAGTGCCGCAAATCACTAGTTTTGAGTGTTTTTATCACCATACATTTTAAGTCCCAGCAGGAGGGCTGCAAGAAAAACATTTTAGGCCCCAAATATCATGTAAACGAACAATTGCTGTTTTCCATCCTAACCTGGCTCACACTCTTACTCGGCCTCCTCTAATAATAAGTTGCACTTGAGGTTTTCAGTTGCATATTTTGGCCAAAGCACGACAAGCTAATCGGTCACGATTTACCCTAATCTGCTGGGTCAGCTTCTCATGCGCTGCCAAAATATGGCAACTAAAACCTCAAGTTCAACTTCTTAGATTTAATGTATAATCATATGGAGTATGTATGAGCTAGGTTATGACAGAGAGTGGAAACTCTTTTTGCTCAATCACCAAGTTGAGTTTCCCAAAGACCATCTGAAGAATGAAGCATTCAGCTGGAACTGGCCTCTTTCTGTCTTCAATGGTAACTCACGCTCTCTGCACTTCCAACCTGTTTGAAAGAAGTATCCCGGGCAGCCTGCCTTAGTAATCCTTTACATGGCAGCCACTATCTCTTTAAAGTAGCATTGCATGTTTAGTTGTAAGCAGAAAATGAATGAGCTCAACATAGCAAGTTACAATCTGTACTCATTCCACAGGCGATATTGGGTAAAGTAAATATTGATCTAAAAACTCCCCAATTCTCTAGAACCCCCACTATCTTTCTTAGCCACATGTTTTTATTCTTCCTCTCTAAGTACAAGTTACTGCACAGGTATCTAGAGGGATAGTTAACCAATGTCTGGTCCACTCCTCTATCAACCTTTACCTTTTACTTAGAACAGAGAATAGAAGAGAGAAGTGTGTTTGTGCCATGTTCTGTTTCTAGGTTCCCCATTCATTTTGTCAGGGGTTATTATATTTTGTTCTAGTTGTAGGTTAAAAAAAAACAAATGCAGTGATTTCAGTTCAAGTATCATTTCAGTATACAGACAAAAAAAAAAAAAATACTTACCCTTTCAAGGTAATAAACATGCTATGCTACTTTAAATCCACTTACACAGGGTACGTTCTTTACACACTTTATCCCATATATGCAGATTATCCATTTTTCTAATCCTCCCCCACTCACCTCTCTTCCACCGCACAAAAAAAAAAAAAAAGACACATCAAACAGCAATTCTGGATTTAGTCCTCATGTAACATGAAGTCAAAATCACTTTTTTTTTTTTTTTTTACCCTGTTACGAGAAGTTATTTGTGACCAATATACACATAAAAATAACAAACGAGCAGCTCTTCTGTGTGTCTGTTGCGAACACGCGGCTCTGTACAAAAGGTAGTTGCTGAAATCTGACCCACAGCCCAGTGTAGCCAAATATCCACCTGTCCTGGAATTCCAGATGCCCAAAGTTTGCAGAAAGTGTTCCTTTCCAGTAACACATGAAACACCCTCTTTATTACCTGTCAAGTTAGGGAGTGAAGGGGAGGGAGGGGGCTTCCAGGAGGTATAAATGCGTTGATGTTTTTTTTGTGTTTTTTTTTTAACTTTATTACAAAATTGCAAGGTTTTTACCTTTGTCCATGAAGCAGCCTGTTGCATTTTTAATGAGGGCTATGAAAAAAAAAGAAGGGTGTTGGGGAGGGGGGAGGGGAAATCACTATTATTTAGCATTATTCCCTGCAGCTTTCATTCTATGTACATCCATGGTTGCAGTGGGGTGAGAGGAGCAGAGTAGAATGGCACCAACCACATTGCTGGTTGAAGGACAAGTAATGCATTGCATCGCTGTTTCCTCCAGCACAAAGGGGTCTTCTTTTGTATGGCGTGCAGGCACCGTCTTGGCAGAGGAAGAGTAATCTTCAAGGCGGAGATGCAGAATCACAACTTACTGGGGGAACCCAAGGCAGTGTGGCAAGGGACAGCAATACAAGATCAGGCTTACAATACTGATAAGGGGTGGCGAGGAGCCATTCCTGCTTTGGAAAGGACTGCACTTGCTCCTTCGCTCTTCATATACCTTTATATCCTCTGTGAAAAGAGAAACAGAGAGAGTGTCTAAGAAGACAGCAGGACAGAGGGGGGATGCAGGAGATGCATCAAATGTCTTATGAGTTATGATGAAAGACTGAAGGATCTCAACATATACATTTTGGAATGAGAGAGGGACTATAACAGCCACAAGTGGATGTAGAAAGACATGATTGATGTTTTTTTCTCTCGCACGGACCAAGTTATCAGTGAATTACATATAGTTACTTCAACCTATGCTGAAGTTAGACATCAGTTAGTTATCCTATACTTGTATTTACAGTATATTGATCCAGAGGAAGGCAAACACAAAACCCCAGTGAAACATCATCCAATGATTTCTCATAAGGGGAAAAATAGATTCCTTTCTAACTCCAAATATTGGCAATCGAATTACTCCCTGGATCAACATCCTTCCCATGTTTACTTATTTGGTATATCCCTGTATAGCTTTCCTTTCTAAAAAGATCTCCAACGTTCTTTCAAAGAAATCTATTGTATCTGCCATCACAGTCTCCATGGGTAATGAATCCCACATTTTAATTGCCCTTACTGTAAAGAACCCTTTCCTTTGTTGATGAAATTCCCTTTCCTCCAACCTTAAGGGACAACTGCGTTTGCACTTCTCTTGAGACGAATACTCCCTTTAAAAGCTCTTTGTATTGTCCCCGAATATATTTGAATATAATTATCATATCCTCACTTAGATGCCTCTTTTTTTTAAATGTAAACAAATCTAATTTAGCTAGCCTCTCCTCATATGTTAGATTACCCATCCCCCTTTATTAATAAGGTGGCTCTTCTCTGCACTGTTTCTAGTTTTATAATGTCATTTTTATGGAGTGGTGCCCCAAACTGTTCTCCAAATTCAAGGTGTGGTCTTATAAATGCTTTATACAGTGCATAATTATGCTTACTTCCCTTCCATCCATAGCCCATTGGCGGCTGAGCGTTTAAATGACCACTAGCTGCTTTTTTATGGTTCAGTGCTAGTTCACAGACACATTTACTATTCTTCAGCTACAATGTGTTTTGAAGCCAGTTTTGCACACAAGAGATGACTATCTTCAAAAATGACACCCTTTGTTCTAATTGGCATTTCAGTTACTCCTGATTCTGTTTCATAGTCAGCTGTTTTCCAGTGCATGGTCGAGACTCGAGAACACGAGAATCTTTGCCGCTTGTGATACTTTGCACATCATGGACATGGTCAACAAGAAAGCATGGCAGAGATGTTATTGCAATTTAGGTTATACCCCCCTAAGAATTGGGGGATATATGACAGCTGTTTGAAGCAGGTGCCTGTACAGCAGCATCCATGAAGAACTGGCCTGTTTGTCGAATAACAATATACCTACACACTGGAGCTATGCAGATCTTTGTCCACAAGGAGTCACTCTCTCTTCAGCTTCTGTCTTTGGGATGATCCTGGAATAATGTCTGTGCGGATTGTCTCTATCTATCTGAGATATATATATATATATTATATATATAAAACGGAAATCGCCGTGTTAGTCCAGTTGCGATAGTGCAGAATAAATGAGTTCTTCAGTATTAGGTGATACCTTTTTTTTTTGGACTAACAATTTATGTCATAGGACAAGCTTTCGAGAGTTTTCCTCTCTTCCTCATACATATATATAACCCTGCCTTTCACCATTATCACCTAGCATACAGTGCTTCCACTGCAGCAAGGGATTCTGGGAAATGACATGCAAATGAGCACACCGTCCGCTTTTGCCTGAAATCCACTTTTACATGGAACCGTTATAAGCTAATGCTCACTGTTAACACAGCTTAACACAGTGTTAACAGCGAGCATTCGCGTATAAGGGTTCCATGTAAAATGGATTTCAGGCAAAAGCTGTCATGGTGTGCTCATTTGCATGTCGTTTCCCAGAATTCCTTGTTGCAGTGGAAGCACTGTATGCTAGGTGATAATGGTTGAAAGGCAGGGTTGCACAGCTGTCTAAGACATGTGAATGTGCTCCCAAGTGATCTTTTTATTTGAGATATATATACACACACACACACACACACACACACACACACACACACACACACACACACACACACACACACACACACACACGTACTTGACACTCACACAACCAAACGGAAGTGCAAAAAAACTTAATAAGCTTGTGATTAATAAAACTTGAGTAGTGACCACAACACCAAACATAACATTCGGAGCCATATTTCTTGCAAGAACTGAGAAATCTAATTACACTCAACACCGGACTTTTTTTGGAGCTTCATAGTATAAGCTTTTTTTTTGGCTGTGAATTTATTCCTATTTAGCAAAGTCACAGGGGCTGTTTTTTTGTGTTTTCTACTTTGGTTTTTTTTTGCATAGGTTTTTAGACTGTAGCACCAGATCTTTGATATTGATCGCATGTGCGTCAAAAAGCCGGCACACCAAATGGCACGCAAGGACATTACGTCATCACGGAGCGCAGCTACCAACTGATTTGAGCGCCGGCTATCGCAGAGAACTCCAGGCAGGGCGGTGTGTTCCTGGTATCGTTGGAAATCGTTTCATACCATCACCAAGCCCAGGACATCCTGCAAACAACGTGGTTCAATACCATCTTGGGACCGAGGATTTATTCCAGCACCTGTTGCAGTTACCGGATGGTGGTGATTATATCACAATATGCTTTTAAAACTTGTACCCTTGTGAGTGCATTTTTTATCCCCCCCTCCCCTTAATAAATTTACGTTTTTACGCTATGGGGTGTGCGCTCTCTCCTCTCTTTCATACATATATATATATATATGGTTTAACATTAACAGACAAACCAGAACTAATGCACATAACATACACCAGGACATGCTGGGAGTGACTGTAACATGCAGGATCACAGGTCGTTTCATTTACTTACCGCAGTTCCAACAAAATCTGCAATACAAAAAAAGAAACAGTTTTAAGTGTTTACTTTCCTAACCCTCTTCTACAGAATAATTGCCTATTTTCGCCTAATTATTGTGAGCCTCAGTATTCTGGAGAAGAGTAAGAGAAGCTAACAAGCCCGTGGTCCAATGTGTCAACCTTGCTGGTTTTTGAACAAAATGCGATTGGCAGATGGATATTCGCAGGCGGTTTGGACAGAAAAACATGTGGGCGACGGCTCTTGAAACTGCCATTTTCCCCTTGCGCAAATGTGAAGACCAGGGGCGGCCAAACTCCAGTCTTCAAGGGCCACGAACAGGTCATGTTAAGGATATTCCTGCTTCAGGACACGCGGCTCCGGTTTGAAAGCTTGTAACATATCTACTTGTTGGAACCAATAAAAGGTACCATACCCCCTACTCCCTCCTTTGTTACTACAGGGAAGAAAGGATCAAGACCCAGATACATCAAGCAGTGCTAAGGAAAATTTGAGATGTTATCTCCAAAAATTAGTACATTTTTGGTCAACTTGCATGCAAGATGACCTAAAATGTTCTAATTTTGGAGATAACATCTCCATTTGTCCTTAGCACTGCTTGATGTATTTGGACCCAACATGGCTAACCACCCATGTTTGAGAGTGCCCTCAAATTGTCAGAGTTCATTTGCAAAGCAGGAACATGTTCAGGTGAAGGTTAATTGTCCATTGGCAGAGACACATCGTGCTTACTGGTCCATATAGTTTTATGCAAATATGCATGCATCATTTTTAACAGCTTTCCTAACACTTTCACAAACACATATCGGCAACATTCTCCCAAAGATCAGGTGAAAGATGTCGTGTAAGAAACCGGTGGTTGATGTCTTATTGGCCAAGTGTCTGACCTTCAACATTTGTTTGACCAGCCATGAATCTGCAGAATTCGCTGTGAAAGGAAATGTGTGTAAATGTTTTGTACATCTTTGCAAATGACACAGGATAGGGGGGGGGGGGGGGGAATACAAGGAGCTGTGTATATATACATACTTAGTTAGGTTATGGTGGGTAAAAAAAAAGTGACAAAAACCCTCCACAGCAAAGCATATAGCAAATGGAAATATTACTGTCTGCTCATTTGCATGTCTTAGACAGGTCTGCAACCCCGCCTTTCACCATTATCACCCAGCACACAGCACTTCCACTGCAGCAAGGGATTCTGGGAAATGACATGCAAATGAGCACACAGTGCTTCAAAACCATTCAACATATATATATCTATATATATATATATATATGTTATATATATATATATATATCTATATATATATATATATATATATATATATATATATATATATATATATATATATATATATATATGCTCTGAACAACATTTATTTGAACTGAGCTGAAATTTTTCCCTGACATGCAGAAGTGGCTTCATCTCACAGTGAACATGGGTCCAATTCTCCAACACTAATACGCTCTTACCTTTGCTCTCTGCTTTGAGCTCCTCATGTAGCAAGTCATTCTGTCTGTTTCCCAGGACAAATGCCAGGAAGGAGAGGATGAGGGCGTTCAGGATTCCGATGATCGCCAGTATGTAGGCCCAGCGTACCGAACAGTCACCGAGAGAATACTTCCCAGTCTTGTCTCCACACAAGTCCCTGATGGTCTCGGAATCCCACCCATCCGGAAATATCATGCAGGCCAGCACCAGGCATACAGCTGGCCAGACAAACAGAAAGACAGACGACGTTACTACCAGCCAGGTCACTGTATTGTATTATCTTGACTTGTACTTATCTATACAGCGCCAGCCACGTATGCCGTGCTTATGTACAAGACATTATGCAGAAAACAAGAATAGGAATGGAGATAAGGGCATACAACACATAAACACTGGAGGATAAGCGTTCCCTGCTCTGAACAGTTTATTAATATTATATTTTATTTATACGGGCTGACATATTCCAAAGCGAGTAGGAATAGCAATGTAGGGGTAAGAAGATAAAAACACAAAATACATACAACTTGAAGCTGCAGACCAAGCAATATGCTACGTGTGTTTTTTTTAAATAAATCCGTTCTAGACTATGAGAAAATACTTGTAGCATTTTTTTCTCCATTTTTAATATATTATAATGTAACAAACTTTTTTGTTTCTATAGCAACCATTTACAAAGTCACATCCCCTTCCTCTTTTGAAACAGTCTGTGGCACAGCCCATTTGAGCCCTGCCCTCTCTCTAGCAGTGCACCAATTGTATCTAGTGACTGCCTGGTCACATGTTCTTCCCCACAGAACTTTGTTCCACTGATTGCAGAATACACCTCTGCAGTCATTTAGTGAACCCCCCAAGTCGAATCTTTGTGGAGCAATCGGCAACTTAGCTAATTACTTATCATTGTGAGGATTGGATTAATGCATATATTAAATGGGAAAAAAATGGCAGCTTGGACTGCTGCTTTAAAACACAGTCAAATAATAATATGGTCCCTGCTCCAAGAAGCTTACAATCTAAAAGGAATGTGAGAGCGACACAAGGATAGGTGGGGGTATATGGCCTCTCTGCATGGTACTAACCGTAGGCTTGTTGGGGTGGCAGGTTAGGCCTCTGCACAGAGATGGGTTTTGATAGGAACTTTTGATAGTGTGAATGGTGGGGGAGAGTCTGATGGTGCGAGTCCAGAGTCTGCAGTTGGGGGGCAGCTCTGGAGGTGGGAATGAGAGGAGGTAGTAGAGGAGGAGGAGAGCTTAAGTCGATGAGCCCCTGGAGGTGGGAATGAGAGGAGGTAATGGAGGAGGAGAGGGGTAAGTCGATGAGCTGAGCAGAGACTGTAGGTGGTACTTGGGGAGAATCTATATGGTGTGTTGGAAGACATACAGAGACAGAAGTAGTACATAGAAGTGCAAATAATGGGAGGTTTAATCAAAAATACTTCTTCAAAACTCAAAAGGAACTAAACCTGGAGGGCGAGAACCACATGTGGAAGGCGAGATCCACAAGTGGAAGGCGCCATTAGAATGTTCTAAGGTTCTAAGCTTCAAAACAGCTATACACTATAATTTAATCAATTAATGACTCTCATGTTGGCCCACTAAAAGGTATCACAACGTGCAACCAATCTCTGTGTCAATCACGTTTTTACATATGGTTTGGACTGCTCAGCCATACACTGTATTATTATTTGTGATTTACTTTTCATCCATTTTCTTTTATGAAGAATCTGCCTCGGATCGGCTGCTTCCTTCTCTCGGGAAATGGTTTTGGACCAGTTCTCCCATCTCTAATATTGCAGGAAGTTCCTTTTCTAGGCACATGAGATACAAACTGACTGTCCTGGAACCAGTTCTGTAGTTTCCCCAACTCTGAGACAGTCATCACTCCTCAGTGTAATATTGCAACAATGTTACTTTCCCATTGCTTCCAGCCTGTTGCCTTGGCAACCCACCTCTGCTCAAACCTCTGTTGGTTTGGCTTTCCTCCCCTGCTAGGTTTTGTTAATAGGAATAGTCCTTTGTTTGTTCCTGCCTGGACAGGAAAGCATGCTTTCTTTGGAGCCAGCAGCCACTAGGATCAGTCTGTTCCCATCTCCTGGTAGAAAGTATCTTAATTGACCTTTCCCTCACTTATGCCACATACCCCAGTTCCCCGCCTTTGTTGTTAATGTTTGCCTTTACAATAAAAGAACAAAAAGAAAGAAGGACTCAGTGTGCATCTAAGGGGAGTGAGTTAGCTACCTGCCTCTACCACTTGCCACCGTGTGCAGGAGGCAGAATACTGATCCTTTGCATTGAACCCAAGACCTAATATGACATAACGTCTTATTATCTACCATACGCATTCATTTAACATAAGGCTAAATCCTATAGGAATCTATATGGGTTGTTAGACCTTCCCGTCTTAAGGCTTCAAATACATCATGTCCTAGAAACTGAAAGCAATGAAACAAATGGTAAAACATCCCGGGAGTTATAAATAGTTATCTTACTGGTTAATAGTGAGAGCTTTCTCAGTGTCTATTGTGTTGGATTCTGAGGCCTTCAGCTTATACACAGACCTATACTTTTCCCTTCCATTTGCAGATAAACCAAACACTGAACAAATCTCTATCTGGCCCTTGGGTGTATTCAGCCACATTTTCTTTCATCCGTTTGTAGTTTTCTGGATATGCACATACCACATGTATTAATTATCTGAAACTATAAGGCTACATTTGAAACCTTTGTCCATTCTCCCAGGTACAAGTCAAAGACTTTCTAAGTGCCTTCCATTATTAGTATGGCGAATGGAAGGCAAGTGTATTGGAGGTTTTAATATCCTGGGTGAAGTTTAGTGAGCAGAGAGCAGGGTATACTGGTGTCACCGACTCATAATCTCAGCAAACTAACTTAAATTACACTGCCAAGGACAGCCCCGGCCAGAACCAAAGTGTACAAACGGCAGTGACATGTTTCATGGGTGGAATCTGTGGGGTTGCTGCCCTTGTTTAACAAAATCCAACACCTAAACGTACAACTTAAACCATTTATTAAAGTTAGTTTGTAAACGTGCGGGGGCTAAGATTTGGGAGGGGTTTGATTTACTTTGGCTCCTTTTTGTGTGATGCCGGTACCACAATCAGAGCGCCCACCCACCTATATTACCTTTACTGGCGCCACTAAGGACATGGGATAATGTTTGAGGAAACAATTACCGTATTTGCCTGATCACACACACATACACACCACACACCACACACCACACACCACACACCACACACCACACACCACACACCACACACCACACACCACACACCACACACCACACACCACACACCACACACACACCACACACACACCAAACACACACACTCCATGTCTCTCTCTCTCTGGCTTTTGCTTTCTCTGTATGTCTCTCTCTCTCTGTGTCTCTCTCTGTATCTATCTCTCTGTCTCTCCCTGTATCTATCTCTCTGTCTCTCTCTCTCTCTCTGTGTCTATCTCTCTGTCTCTCCCTGTATCTATCTCTCTGTCTCTCCCTGTATCTATCTCTCTGTCTCTCCCTGTATCTATCTCTCTGTCTCTCCCTGTATCTATCTCTCTGTCTCTCTCTATCTGTGTAATTTCCGAATTTCCGAACATGGTTACATTTGTTTAAGGAAGATGATATGATTGTTAGCTCCGTTAAATGACTTAACATGATTCATATCAAGTTAAGCCTAAGTGCATATCCACTAAAAGCCATTACGGTTAATGCAGGGAGTTAACTTCAAGCCTAAAGGTGGGACAATAAGAGAGACGGGAAACCCCTTATATTTCAAGGCCTGGATGACTAAGAAATATTTAATGTGACGTTATTGGCAGATAACACAATGTTTGTTACAGTAACGGGATGTTAACCTGTTGAGTGCCCAATGACGTAGTCGCTACGTCATAAACCACTTGCTCATTTTTGTAGGAGAGAACCCATTCTGCCCCCCGAACGTGATCTTACCGGGATAGGCACGGAAGAGGACTCCTTCCCCTCCGACGTGCAAAGGGTTAAGCCTATGCTAGTGGGATGTATTTTGTTGTTTATGCATATACTGCGGAAGCGCGTTAACCGCAGGGAAAATAAAATGTGTTCTTGTTTCAGGTAACATCACGTTATGAGCCCTGACTTAAAGAGGCAATCCACGCGGGCGATTTTTTAACATGGGAAAGAAGCAGAGGGTCTCCAGAGCTGAACACCACTCATTTCAGCCCCGGTAACCCCCTGCTTTCAGAGTAGGGTTGCCAGGTGTCTGGTATTGAACTGGACTGTCCTGTATTTGGATTCCCTGTCCAGTAAGAAATGAGAGGTACTGTAATACTGGACATGTATGTGTCCGGTATTACCTCCCTGGACATAGTGACCTGACGCACCTTTCACCATTGAGTCCAGTATTTTTGGAGAAGCCGCCTGGCAACCCTATTGCAGAGATACAGACCTCAGTAATAGGTGCTGGTATCCGCTCTGCTTGGCTATCAGGGGGTCACGTAATGGCAGTGTTTCCAAGCTCCGGCGCCCTGCGGACCAATCGGAAGACATGATGTCATCCTGCGCGGCTTCCTATTGGCCCACATGAGGCGGGGAGCTTTAAAAAGCAGAGAGATACCGATACCCCCTTCGGAGGTCTGTGTCTCCGGAAGCAGGGGGTCTCCGGAGTAGAAACGAATGGGGTTAAGCTCCGCAGACCCTCCCTGCTTCAATCCAGTGTCAAAAAATATACAAATACAAATAATTGCTCCTGGAGCTTTGTGGATTTCGATTCCTTACAAAATGTTGATTATTTGGTCTGTTATCAGGGACCTTGCCTTTAAAATGCGCTGTCACTGTCCCCAACAATATTTGTCACCATTCTTAAGGGGCAGTCAAGCAAATTCAAGACTTGTCTTTTTTTTCACAGATCCCTTCACTTCCATGCTATCCCCAAAGAGGCATTTTCCAAGTTAAAGAGCTGCTAGGAGAAGGACTCTGGTGCTAAAACGGGAAGGAGGTGGACTCCTGGGAGATGTCGGAGAACACTTCCTCAGTGAAAGTGTAGCGGGGGTCTCCCCACAGAGCTGGTGGTGCAAACACAGTAAAGGAATTTACAATGACTGTTCTAGATGAAGCGCAGCAGAAACAAACAGGAGTTCAAATAAGGTCTGCAGCTATACAGAGAGCATGGGAAATGGATATTCTGAGTGCTTATCAAATGATATATTTCTGTGCTCCATTTATTTCATTTATTTATTTATTTATATATATATATTTATTTTTATATATTTATTTATTTATATATATATATATATATATATATATATATATATATATATATATATATATATATATATAATTCACACTGATACACATACACACTCTTTCATCACTTGCTTTCAGGAACCTTTTGACACCTCCAGCCATAAAACACATCCACACCGGGGGAAGGACTAGCACAGATAACATTCCAATAGACACTGTTTATAGTATAGCTTTTGCTTGCTTCATTCATTGTAACATCGCCGGAAGAAGAGATCAGTGTATCTCGAAAGCTCGCACAAATAAAAGCATTTCGTTAGCCACAGAACGGTATCATCTATTTATTTTTTGATTATTGAAGCTCGGCTAACACGGTACTGATACATATATATATATATATATATATAGATATAGATATATATATATATATATATAGATATAGATATAGATATAGATATAGATATATATAGGTAGATGTAGAAAAAAAAGGTTTCAAGACGACGCAAAGACCATGTTGTTTGCTTGACTTTTGGAAAACTCAATAAAAAATTTAAGTTGAAAAAAAAATAGCTTTTAATAGAAATGCTATTTATTCTGTTCACTGTGTTAAGTGCCACCAGCTTGCTAGGAAAACATATCTTTAGAAACCCCTATGTGAAGTGAAAAATGGTATAAGGTCGAACCATCCCACAATGGGACTGGGAGCGTTATCTGGATAAACTAAGACCGAGTAATAGCCTAATATATCTCTGTTATTATATCTCGGTTCCCTGCAATTCTAATTATATTCTACAGGGGGAAAGCTTAGATCTGCATTTCAAACAGTCACACAACACAATGTTGTTAAGTGGGATTCAAAATCTGTATGCTTCCTGCCCAGCAGACCTTAGCATAAAACCCCTTAAGTGCCGAAGAGGCCAGAAATGCCTTTCAACATTGAGATTTTAGTTAAAACTCAATTGTGCCACTGTAAATTACGAGCCAATATTAGGTTTAATGAAAAACTTGCTCCCATGCCGCCCAGAAGGACTTTCAAACGCTTTCAATTTTAACATCCGCTGCTTTCAAGACACATTCTATTTACCTGTAATACATCTCTCTTAACTTTGGGTACCAATGGGACGCTTTACGTAATGTATTTGAAAATTAATTAAACCCGCTCTCTTTATTACTCCTTGGCTGAACGGGTGAGACTCCATTTGTGGCATTACGCAACCAACATACAAATAATCGCATTGCAGATCTCTGGCAGTAAAAGGGTTAATGAACAGTAAGTAGGGAAAACTCAACACAACATTCGTCTAGAACAGTGTTTAAACCCTATAATTATATTGTGACATTTTGCAGGAACCCCGACCCTCTCTAATAGCACGTCTGAGATCAGATACATTGTAAGGGAGAGGGAGCGGCTCAGTGAGTAAAGACACTGACTGGCATTGAGCGTTTGAAGCAGGGCAACCTGGTTCAATTCCTGCTGTCGGCTCCTTGTGACCTTGGGCAAGTCACTTTATCTCCCTGTGCCTCAGGCACCAAAAACATAGATTGTAAGCTCCACGGGGCAGGGATCTGTGCCTGCAAAATGTCTCTGTAAAGTGCTACGTAAAACTAGCAGTGCAATACAAGAACATGCTATTATTATTATTAAGGAACCCCAACCCTCTCTAATGGCGTATATGAGATCAGATTCATGCAAGGAACCCCAACCCTCTCAAATAGCACGTCTGAGATCTGATGCATTGTAACTAGCCCCAACCCACTCTAATAGCCAAGTTGTCTGAGCCATTTGAGTAACACCAGCAGACAGATGGACCAGGTGATTTAGATTCTCTTTGCAGGTCGGTGTTCCATTCGGGGAGAGCCCGTGGATGGATCGACCAAACCGTCTGAGTTGTCTCCACTGGTTCTAGTGTACGGATTACATATGGAATGTAACATGAGCGTATGACTGCTGGGGATCACAGTTTAGTGCGCAAGCCTAGTAGGTGCCAAAAACAGCTATGGAAGCCTCAAGAGTCCAACCCTATGCATTTCGCATCTAAGCTCTAGGCTTCCGGAGCCTACAGATGAACGCCCGAATGGAACACCGAAACGGCGAACAGAATCTAGACTGCCTGGTCGTTGCCCGAACCAGAGTTCCTCTGATGACACAGGAGAGGGGACAGCCACAACATGAGCTCCACATGAGACACCGCACTCAGGCTCTCCTCCTGTTATAAAGATACTTTTCCAAAATGCCTACTCAAAGTAAAAGTAGGAAAGAGATATGGAAAAGCAAAAAGTAAGCACATCAGAAAAAGGTGTAAAAAATCCTAGGCAGCGTGGTCCCACTGACTACAGGAACAGCAAAATTCGAAAAGTGGGTTAGCAAGTGCTACAAAGAGCAGCACGGGGCAAAGAAATGCATCCACAGAGGTTATGCTGAATAATGATTGGTCTCTATTATTCAGAGCATGTTACTTACAATGTTTCAGGCCGTGCAAGGCCCTTTCATCGGGGATTTTACTAAATTCACTACTAGTGTTCAAAACATTGTCCTCAAACAGGCACCAACATTAACTTGGATTGCACTGTTTGTATATATGTGCTCCAGAACAAAGAAGAACAAATATATGCTCAAAGGCTATTCCATAAAACATGCTGGAATAGAAGGCCTTGTTTGGGTGAAGTGAACAAATCAATATATCAAATGGTCTGACACTGTCCTTCAGAATTCATAACCAATGAGGTATGGAATAGAAAAACAAATTGAGGTTCTCACTTCTAAGACCTCGGTCTTGAACCCATTTAACCTTTATAAGTAATCTTCCGTAAGACACCATTTAGGAAGGAAGCTATCTTGCTAGAAGCATATTGTCCTCACTCTTTCTTCACACCCACTAGGGGATGCTAGCCACAGCGTGATCGGACACAAGTAGAGTCCATAGATTAAAAACATTTTGAAGCAGCACACAGCCAAACAGAAACGGGGTCAAAATTGATTAAAAAAAAGTATATATTGTATTTAAGCCATGGATAAAAAGCAGGCACAAAAATCCTCCAATGCATTTCGCACCAGTTGGTGTTTTATCCCTGATAAAGCACACACCAACGCAAAACGCGTGGGAGGATTTTTGTACCTGCTTTTTATCCATGGCTTAAATAAAATGTATACTTTTTAAAATCAATTTTGACCACTTCTCCATTTGGTTGTGCGCTGCTTCAACTTTTTTTGAACCAACATTAGCTTTTATGATTTCCCCCCAGTTTAAGTTGGAAAAATAAAAAGTCTCATAAACTTTCTGGTTCTTTGAAGGATGCAAGTGTTGTCATTTCATAGTTCAACAAATGGGGGGCAGTTTAATATTTCTGATTTTGGCAACTTGCTCAGTTTGTGAATCCTCTTTTAACTTGTAGATATGGTCTAGAGCAGGTGTGCGCAAAATGGGGGGCGCGAGATTGTTTGGGCAGGGGCGTGGCGTTCCCAAAGGCATTAAAATAACGTAGCGGGGGTCACATAATGCCACGTTTCCATGGCAACATGACATATGACATTGTGACATCAGAACGCCAGAGCCAAGGTAAAGAGGGGGGGGGGCGAGCAGGGGGGGTGCAAGGGAGAAAGATTGTGCACCCCTGGTCTAGAGCAAGGGTGGCCAACTCCAGTCCTCAAGAGCCACCAACAGACTAGGTATTATTAGGGATATTCCTGCTTCAGCACAGGTGGCTCAATCAGCGGCTCAGTCATTCTGATAGAAGTTCTGAAGCAGGGATATCCTTAATACTCGGCCTGGTGGTGGCCCCTGAGAATGGGAGTTGGCCAGCCCTGGTCTAGAAGAATATGTAGGCAAGACGATTAGATCCCTGAAAGAGACTGTACAGTACCACCTTACTGATAAGGGTGATGTGAATCACCTGCTCCCTAAGCTCATAGTTTTACAACATAATGGTCATTTTTTTTTTTGCCTGTGCATAACCTTAGTTAGGTGTGCATCAACAGGATATGTTCAATGTTCTGTACAGGAGATACGGTTTTTGGATTTTTTCTTTGAAAACTAGTTGCCCGTATGCACTTAATAAAAAGTGGGATGTTGCTCATTTTTTTCTAAATGCATTTTATTTGTCGCTCCTTCCTTTTGCAAGAAAAAGAAATAAATTATTATTTATATATTTATGCTAATTTACTTTTTAGCATTTATTTTAGTTTTCATAATTTATCAATATATTTCAGCTTACATTGCCTATTTTCCCATGATCTTTTTGCTCCCAAGTACTACACCTGTTTTAAATTGATTAGTGACCATGAGTATTTAAGTGGTATTTCTGCTTTTGGCTGTACCGTTTGACAAATGATTTAGCCGATGGAGTGTTCTTTTTAAATGATTTTTCGATATTCCTGTAGTCTCCTCGCACTTCGAAGACTGTGCAATACCATTGGACATCCAGTCTGAATTGTCTACGGATTTAATGAGGCTGTTTCACCAGCTTTACATAAAGCAAAGAAATGCATCACCGAGATAATAATACTCCATAATAATATTCCATAATATTACGCTCACTCATGCAGCACTGATAGAAAACCTGCAACTCTACACAATAGGAACATATATCACAATACATTCTCACCCAAAGTCAAGTCTAGTTTTAATACGTAAAACATGTGTGCTGGGTTTCAATTAATTTAGATTTTCCGCTACCCTTACCACAAAGTCATCTGCATTCTACCACTTTATTCTTATTTTTAGGCAACTAATTACTCACAGGGCTGTGTCTTTGCTTTGCATCTACAATGTCCGGTACAAAATACAAAGGTCCATTTATCAACGACCATCAGGTGATGTGGATATAGTGTTTGCATCCCTCCGTTGCCCGTTGATAAATGACCGTAATACTCCTGTTTGTGAGATCCATACACATCCACCACTTCCAGCAGTGAAAGGGTCAAGCAAATTTGTCTTATTCAACTTGAGTTAGTAATTCACGGTCTCTGGCTTCCAGACCCCGGGGGATTTTGGGTAAATCAAAGTTAGTGCAGTCATATCCTCTGAGCCACTTTTTCACAAAATCAATAGTAACTGAATTGAAACAATTTGTATCAGTGGATAACACCCCCTCTGAGATAAAAAGGCCTTACTTCCAGTACTGGAGCAGGTAACTTGACCATGGTCTGTTCCGATGCTACAATATACCAGGTCTCATTAGAGACGCTTTTATATACCTGTATTAATTTGGTTATTTTATAAGCACCTAATTCTCATGCTTCATTAACGGAGTTAGAAAACATTTACTGTATTTTATGGGTTTTCTGACTTATTCCTTTATATATATATATATATATGCAAATACAACTGTATGCTCATCTGCATGTCTTAGGCAGGTCTGCAACCCCGCCTTTCCCCATTATCATACAGCACTTCCACTGCAGCAAGGGATTCTGGGAAATGACATGCAAATGTGCACACAGTGTCACTTTTTGCCTCAAAAACCATTTTTAACATAACATAACTTAACTCAGTATTATGGTATAGCCTATCCCATAGCCTCTTTGCATACCCAGTTAAAATCAACCCCACACTGATGAGACCCATCAAGGTCGAAATAGCTGTCTGTGGGTGGTTTTCTGGGTATGCACCTTAACCCTGGCTGTGCTCAAAGCTGTGACCATGCAGCAAGCTTAAGCCTATAGGGAACCATGTTAAAAATGGTTTTTGAGGCAAAAACCTGTGTGCTCATTTGCATGTCATTTCCCAGAATCCTTTGCTGCAGTGGAAGTGCTGTATGCTGGGTGATAATGGGGAAAGGCGGGGTTGCAGACCTGCCTAAGACATGCAGTTGAGCATAGAGTTGTATTTGCATATTTGCTTTCCTGTGGAGGGTTTTTGTCACTTTTTTTACTCACCATAACTTAACTCAGTATTATGGTATATCTACACATATACATATACATGTACATGTACAGGTATCAGTACCGTGTTAGCCGAGCTTCAATAATCAAATAATAAATAGATGATACCGTTCTGTGGCTAACGAAATGCTTTTATTTGTGCGAGCTTTCGAGATACACTGATCTCTTCTTCCGGCGATGTTACAATGAATGAAGCAAGCAAAAGGTATGAGTAAATCCATTAGCTTTATTTGAGTGCTTTTGCTTGCTTCATTCATTGTAACATCGCCGGAAGAAGAGATCAGTGTATCTCGAAAGCTCGCACAAATAAAAGCATTTCGTTAGCCACAGAACGGTATCATCTATTTATTTTTTGATTACATATATATATATATATATATATATATAACACTGGGGGAGTTCCCAGCACTCAAACATGAATATAAATGCAACAACAATTGTCAAGTGAATTTGATTTTACTGGTATATTGAATATATTATGAAGCAAACATCCACACCTAACAATGATATTTATGTTAAAGATGGATGACACATTATTAATATACAGTACTTCGCAACAAAACTCGTAAAGCACATAAAATATGGTGGGGAAAAAAGGGGGGATGCACTTGAGAGGGGGTGAAAAACAGGAGAATAGGGGGGCAATGTTTCGGGGCTCCTAACCTGTTCCCTAAGACCAATCAGATCCAGGTACTTCCTTTACCCCTGTAAAAACAGGTGCTCCCAAACATGAAAAAAGTATTTGGACTATCCAAAATATTAAGAAAACGGTACAGGAGTGCCCGTGGATAAGTATCCCACAGTGGGGTACAAGACACAATGGTACCACAGACAACACTCAAATTGAATCGAAAACCATTACTAGCCCAAATACAGGCTGTCCTAGATAGTGCAGGCAAATCCTCTGAGAAATAATAATTCTATCCAGAATCAAGGAGTATAAAGAACAAAAATCAAACCAGCTGGTGTAGTAATCTGCAGGAGGTCTGAGTCAGACCCTCGTTGTGCAGGTTTAAATGCCACGCAATGCATGGTCATCCGGTGGTGGATCTATTCACGTCAAGCGGGGATTGGTCTTCAGAGGTAGCCGATCCCCCTTCAGGAAGCCTGCTCGGTAAAGTTGTCTAGGCGGTGCGCAAACTGTGGGGCGCGCCGCCCAGGGGGGGTGGGTTATGTGTCTGGGGGGCACGGGCAGTTGCAGAGTTCAAGCCCCAAAGTTCTCCTCACTAGAACATTTAAAAACTTTAACCCACAACAGTTTCTGGATGACCTTACCAACTGCCCATGGCACAGAATCGATTTAATCCCCGACCCTGACTCTGCGCTCGACTATTTCCAATCCGAGTTCTTAAAACTCTGCGATACCCATGCTCCACTACGCAAAATAAGGGTACGGGGGGCCCACCTTCCATGGGTTACACCTGACCTTATAGCACTCTACCAGTTCAGGGATGCCTTGTGGAAAAGCTACAAAGTAACTGGCACTACCAAGGATCTCAATCACTACAGATGCCTGCGGAACGTGTGCACAAGGCAAACAAGGCATGCAAAAGCACAATATTACTCTGACAATCTCCTCCAGAATACATCAAACCCAGCTAATTTCTGGAAGGTTATCAACAATATATTCCAGCCTCCTAACCATCAACAACCAAGTAATATCACTAAGGGGGATATTACTCTGACAAACCCCACTGACATTGCAAATGCATTCAATGATTACTTTGTGGGGTGTGCCACTAACTTATTAGCGAAACGCAGCACAAACCCCAAACCTGAATCTCATCCTGGGAGTACCCCTATAGTCCCACCCCCTCCCAACACTGCCCACAATTTTCAATTTAGCCCAGTATCTGAAGAGGAGATTACACAAGCGCTCCTCAAACTAAAACTAAGCAGCCAATGTGGACCCGACTTACTACAATCTAGGTTCCTACGACTTGGTGCCCCAGCCATTGCCAAACCAATTGCGTCCATAGTCAACTCTAACCTGTCTGCAGGCCATATCCCTAAGACCTGGAAAACTGCCAGAGTTGTCCCAATCTTCAAAAGTGGGGACAAAAACACTGTCTCAAACTACAGGCCAATCTCACTTCTCCCAATTCTATCCAAAGTTATGGAAAAATGTGTCCACTCCCAATTAAGCGATTTCTACACCAAGACAAATTTCCCTAGCCAATTCCAGTCTGGGTTTCGTCCCAAACACTCCACCGTAACTACCCTGCTAAAAGTTTGCAATGAAATCCAGTGTGGAATGGAACGGGGACAACTCACTGGTGCAGTATTCCTAGATTTTGCAAAGGCTTTTGACACAGTTGATCATGCTATCCTGCTTAACAAACTCCAGAGCTCTGGAATAGGGAAACATGCTTTAAACTGGTTTCAGTCCTACCTATCAGGAAGATCCCAACATGTGTCCATCTCAGGCTCTAACTCCAACCCCCTGGATATCACTTGTGGTGTCCCGCAAGGCTCTGTTCTGGGGCCCCTACTCTTCTCAGTGTTCATTAATGATCTTCCCACAGCTTGTAAGGAAGCCTCAATACACATGTATGCAGATGACACAATCCTGTATGCACACAGCCATAGCCTCTCTGACCTTCAACACATACTTCAGTCTGACTTTTTGAGACTCGAAAACTGGATTTCCCAAAACAAACTGTTTTTAAACACTGACAAGACTGTAACAATGGTATTTGGGACCAAGACTAAATTTGTAAAGCTTCCAGTGACTGAGCTCCTGATTAGAACCAACGCTAAAACCACCCTAACACCTGTCACTAGTTTTAAATACCTGGGCTTATGGTTTGACTCCCACTTAACATTCGGGATGCACATTGATACCCTGACAACCAAGACCTATGCCAAACTAGGGGTACTTTACAGGAACAAATCCTCCCTAAGTCTCCTGGTCAGAAAGCGTATTGCACAGCAGATGCTAATGCCAATTATTGACTATGGAGACATAGTATATGGCTCGGCTCCTCAAACCCACCTTAGCAAACTTGACACCCTCTACAATTCAATTTGTCGTTTTGTTCTCCAATGCAACTACAACACACATCACTGCGAAATGCTCAAAGAACTAGATTGGTCATCACTAGAGTCTAGGCGCAAAGTTCACCTTTCCTGTCTCACCCTCAAATACTTTCTGGGCAAGCTACCCAGCTACCTGAACAAGCTCCTCACCCCTACCACATGCAGTACCTATCACCTGAGATCAGACTCCAAAAGACTATTCATGGTCCCAAGACTCAACAAAGTATCCGGACGTTCCTCCTTCTCCTTCCGTGCACCCCAAAACTGGAACAACCTACCAGAGACTCTCATATCCACCACCAGCTTAAGTTCTTTCAAATCTAAGGCTGTCTCACACTTTAATCTGGTCTGTAACTGTTTCATACGCTCATAATATATATTTTCTTTAACTGTGCATGCAATGTCTTGTATATAAATGTATACCTTGTTCATTTATGTAACTGTATTTGTAACCATGTATTATTTGTTTTACTCTGTGCCCAGGACATACTTGAAAACGAGAGGTAACTCTCAATGTATTACTTCCTGGTAAAATATTTTATAAATAAATAAATAAATAAATAAATCTTCCCCCAAATTAAATTAAATGCAGGGGACCTCGCGAGACCTCTGCAACCTCTTCTACTTACTGAGGTTCAGTCGGCTTCTGGACGCGTGATCCATGGCAACGGGGTCATGTGACGTGACGTCAAATGACGCTGCGGGTCACGTGACGTCACACGACCCCGCTGCATCATTTGACGCCGCGCGAGGTAAGGAGGGGGCGCAACATAAAAAGTTTGTGCGCCCCTGGTCGAGGCCCCCAGGTTTATGTTAATCAGATTAAGGGGCCTATTCTATAAACCTTATCGAGCACTTATTGGCCAAAATGCCTACTGCTGTTCAGTAAGCCTCGATAAGTGGGCGATAGAGGAATGAATCGCCACATTTTTCAGCCGTCATAATAAAATCGCCGGGTGAGCGTCGATAAGCCACTTATCGGCAGGTTCTGAAACTCGTGCAATTCTGCTAGCCCTGATTCGCTTATCGAGGCCAATCGCGACTCTAGAATGGCGAGTTTCTCCCAATTCCTGGCGCGAGGCTGGCGAGGAGCTGCTGAGAGGCAGCGAGACAGGACTTAGAAAAAAAAAATTCATTTTTTTCTGCATCAGATTGATCCGGGAGTCTCGGGAGCTGATACCCATTAATATCAGCACCAGAGCCCCCCCGGCAGGAAAACACGGCACTCCAGAGATCTTATTTAAAGAAAATATAAGAAGAATTTTATTGTAAAATGCTCGCCGTTTCGATCCGCAACTCGGATCTCCATCAAGATCCCCCCTCACATGGGAGAGCTGCTACACAATGTGCTGAACAGACGTGGGTGGGGATGGGCGTGAGCACCCGAGGCGGTCGCTATGAGTCGCGGGAGTGCATTTTTTCTCTATTTCTGCAAAACATTATGTGCAGCGCTGTGTACACCCTCAGTGCTATATAAGAAAACACATTTTAATACCATTGTAAAATACACAGATAGGATCTTCGGGGGAATATAAAGATTATACTGGTAGACTGATATTCCCATCTCAAATAGCTAACATTCTCATTGGTTTGCCGTAGGACATATAGATCAAGTTGAATAAAAGTAAGTGCATTAGGGAATAGTCACTTGATTTACTTGGATGATCAGCAGTGATTTCTCAGCTATTCACCACGGTCCTGTGGTCATTTGTTCACAAGGAGCAAATATAGCTAAGACCTACTGAGCAACTTCCAGGGGAGCGGCTGCGAGAGAACAATAACACAGCATATTTCAGAGGAACAGGCCATTAACTCGACTATTCCTTAAAGTAACGGTATTGACAGAAGTCTAATGCAGATGGAGCGAGAAGCAGCTCTATCCATTTATTACCCCGCCAGAGACAAGAGATTTGATTGCTAACCAGACAGAATGGGCCATTAGTGGTGAAGGAGTGGATGACCCAGCAAGGCGCATAGACCCCATAAGAGCCGCAGTTGACACAAGGCATGTGCTGGGTTAGATGCCCCCCTCCCCCCTTTAGGAGATTAAAGAGGATTTTGCCCACCACCACATGAAAGAGAAGGCGGCAGAGGTCCAGGGTTACGTGTCAGGGGACCAGGTGCTCACCGGCGCATAGCCAGGATGGCCCTGGCCGGGAGGGGCAGGGGAGAGGCCAATGGATTACTTTAGCTGGGGGAGTGTGGTGCCAGGTGGCATGAATGGATAGGCAAAGTGCTAATAATGCCCAGCTCCCCCCCTCTCTGGCCTGCTTTCGTTGCCTGCTCTGCCGCCCGGGATTGGCCTGACTCCTTCCCCCTCTGCCGCCAGGCTCCCCCCGATCTGCCTCCCTACTGGCACCTGTGGCCTACCTCTGCTCATGTGGCTGACACAGAGGACCTCCCTGTCATCAGCGAGTGATGCCAGCACCCCTACTGCAGGAACGCTGGGTAGCAGAACAGCTGGGCCAGCCAGGACAGGAATGCCGTAAAGAGTGGCTTAATGGAGGTGTCGGCTGTGCGGTCGAGTCGGCTCTGCAATCAAGAGAACCGTGGGCGATGGGCGCCAGCTGAATGGTTGGACGAGGGGCGGAGATGGGCTGGTGAGTCCCTCTTTTCTTTTTCTTATTACAATGTAATTACTATACAGGAATATAATGATGTAGGAGGAATAAGTGCATCGAGTGCACAGAAGTGTTACATAGTTACATAGTAGTTGAGGTTGAAAAAAGACATATGTCCATCCAGTTCAACCTATGGTAACGTTAGACAACAGATACTTTATCCTATATCTGTACTTACAGTATATTGATCCAGAGGAAGGCAAACAAAAACCCCAGTGACATATAGTAGGATCCAATGATATCTCATAAGGGGAAAAATAAATTCCTTCCTGACTCCAATAATTGGCAATCAGATTACCCCCTGGATCAACATCCTTCCCATGTATACTTATTTGGTATATCCCTGTATACATTTCCTTTCTAAAAAGATGTCCAACCTTTTTTTGAACAAATCTATTGTATCTGCCATCACAGTCTCCATGGGTAATGAATCCCACATTGTAACTGCCCTTACTGTAAAGAACCCTTTCCTTTGTTGCTGGTGAACTCTCCTTTCCTCCAACCTTAAGGGATGCCCCCGAGTCCTTTGTACTGCCCATGGGATGAGTACAAAATCTAATCAGCACATGGCGAGACTAACAGAAGGCGGTCGGTGAACAGGACAACTGCATCAGATTAGCACGAGGAACTGAGTTGGTCACCCCAAGTTTATTCATGCAAAAGATCCTGTGAGTGTGCTGAGGTCATCTCTTTATGAGACAAACAGAAACAGCAGGAGTAAATACGAGTGCATTGGTTTGTGTGTATAAGAGAAGACTACAATTTAGTGAGTAGTATTCCAGGACTATTTAAACGCATCATTAAACAAGGTGAGTTCTCAGAGATGGCTGTTGAAGTTAGAGGGAGAAGGCGCATGGAGGACATTGAGAGGAAGTTTTAGAAGTAGGGGGGCAGTGTGTGCTGTAGGTGGAGAGAGCTGTACACAGGGGGTAGAGAGGAGACAGGCCTGATCAGAGCGTAGAGAGCGTGTAGGGGTATAGCGAGAAACTAAACCTGAGATATAGGGTGGGGCAAAGGAGCGAAGACCCTTGAAATGTTGGTGGTTAAATGTGGATTAAATTAACACCTTTTTGGTTACAGAGGAGCATGCCCTCCCGTTTAACCCCTTTGCTTCCAGAAGGATCTAGAGCGCAATGTGTACTATGAACATCTAGCAGGATTGAGAAACAATGCACAGTACCACTACTTTTTACTGCACTTCAATCATTGATGCCATTTGCTTTTCACCTACCCCCATATCCTGTGATGCTCCATCTCTCCTAGGCTAAGATTATACTACCTGCGTGCCTCAAGGACCACACATAGACTCGCGCACGCCTGCAGCCCCAACGATGTGTGAACGGAGCTGCAGGCAATTGGGGAGGCGATTCGGAGGCTTAGTGGACGCGTCACGAAGCTGGTTCACCCCCATTGGCTGAACCTCTCACGTCACGCCGCCACGCTTGAAAAGACTTTTGTTTCTTCAAAACACGGTCGCGGCGTCGCGCTCTGTCATGCGTGCACTAGGGGCGGCCTCATAGGTATTATGCAATTTGTCTTTGTAGCGCGCTGGCCCAATCGCACGGACTACAAGCTCAGCCTTAGCTGCATGGCCGGGAATTGCAAGGTTCCGTCATACAATACATTAGCACTAATCAATGGGTTGTGCTGATCACCCAGCATCCCTGGCACATTACTTTAGGGCCATGTCAGGCTGTGAAGCCGGGAGATCCTCTCTCATCAGAGACAGTATCACCGCGTCTGTCCAGAGGCTGCACGTGCTGTCACAAGTGGAAAAGGTCACAATGGAGATTTATTGATTGCTGCCATAACTTTTGATAGGTTACAGTCTGCAAGTAACGTATCTATCACTGAGAGAGACGCGTCCTTCAAATGTCTACTGCATTGACCACTAAATAATGCGTAGTGAAAGTATCACAGTTCATATACTACACTGGCTATTTTATTCAATTCTCTTTTCATACCGGTTGGTTATTTTTGAAAGTATTAGATTGTAAGCTCTGTTGCCTTATATTAACCTATTTTGCTGCCATAGGGGCAAGCAACACATAGTTTCACTTGAGTGGTTGAAGTGGCTTAATAATGAGGAGACACGCAATGAAACACAAAATATAGAAGGAAGAATAGAACACAAAAAGTGTTCCCCGCACTCCAAAGAAATACAAGAAAGTAAGTGATAGTTGAAATACTGATGTGTATTAATGAGCAAAGGTAAATAACATAGATGACACTGAGCATAAAGCGCAAATCACATGATAATGATAACAAAAAAGGGAGGGATGGTGAGGGAAGGGGATGTGATATCACTAAAAAGGGAGGGATATGAGAAAGAAATGCCTAACAGGGTAGGAAATGAGTGCGGTGAGAGGCAGGGGGGCAGTGTTTTGGGGTCACTTACCCCTACTACAGGCCGATTCCCATAGTCACCACAAAGTGGGACTATGGTACTCTGCCCCCTGCCTCTCAATGCACTCATTTCCTACCCTGTTAGTGATATCACATCCCCCCCTTCCCTCACCATCCCTCTCTTTTTTGTTGTCATTATCATGTGACTTGCGCTTTATGCTCAGTGTCATCTATGTTATTTACCTTTGCTCATTAATACACATCAGTATTTCAACTATAACTTACTTTCTCGTATTTCTTTGCAGTGTGGGGAACACTTTTTATGTTTTATATTGTACTTTCACAAAATACCGAAGAATACACACAACTGGGGGTCTGAGGGGAGTCTCTAGCCTCCCCTAGGCACAGGGCGCCTGCTTCAGAAGGCTTAGTCTGTCCGCTCCTGGTCCAGGAACTTCACGGTACCTTCCTCCAGGAAGATATCTGGCTATACCCGCCAACCGTGAGCAAGGCAAAAGCTGGAACTTGGCCGCTAACTTAGAACTTGGTCTCAGCTAGACAGGCTCCTCCGGCAACTCTGTGCTGAGTGATTTGCTATTCGGAGCAAAGCACTTTTGAAAAACCCGCCAGAGCCTCACCGACCCAAGGTCCAAGAAGTCTGGTTCTCTGATCCGGCAGTCCCCTTACATAGACCTCGCTCTTCTATGTTCAACATGGAAAAGGGGCTGGCGACCAATCAGAGAACGGATCATAGCTGAATCAGCCAATCAGAGCTGGGGGCTCGTCTGGCTGTACTCGTCATAGGAGGGGGTGTGTCAGGATGCCGGCAAGCGGGAAATTTGAACTGGCCAATGGGAATCATGCCTACCAGCAATGTATTCCCAATGCCAGCCCCATACCGCCCGCTGGGTAGGCTCCACCGAGTCTAGGAGAACAAAGTGTCTCCCCCGCAAGGAGTCCCTGTCCCCAGACCCGGTACACCGCCCTTCCCCGCTCACCAAACGTTCTAACACCTCTCGACTTCCCTTTCTCTTTGATCCATGATCTGTATGCAGATATCCCGGCTACTATTCAGATTACCAGGACTGTCTGTATAGAGATGAAAACACTATTTACAAAGTATACTTTGGACTGAAAACCTGAAGTTTGAGGGAAACTGTGTAGCCCCGATGTAAGCCACTCGCAGACCCGCAGAGCCTGCCTGCTCGTCGGGTATAAGTACCGGTATCAATGCCTCCCGTCCTCCTACACAGGTTTTAAATACATTTTCACCCAAATATCCCCCTTGAAACTCCCGAAATCCCAAGTTTATTACATTACAGGAAATGTTATAACACCACAGGGCAGGTTTAACACACGCAGTGTCCTCAGCTTACGGTGCTTCTAAGCTACCCATGGTTTTATGGGGTAACCAGTCGGGCTTCACCTTTATTATGAAGACAGGCTACCCCTACCGCCACAGCTACCATTTTCTAAGCATTGGTACAAACCTCATAGGAGCTTGTACTATATTTAAAAAGATTTGAGGAGCATGGATTTGTGGTTAGCTAATAAAATTGTAGTGGTTCCCTGGGTGTAAAAATAAAACAAGTAGTGGGTACCCATTACACCCTAGTACAGGGGTGGACAACTCCACTCCTCAAGGGCCACCAATAGGTCACGTTTTAAGGATATCCCTGCTTCAGCACAGGTGGCTCAGTTGGAATTTTTTTCACTTTTATTTATCCTTCTAAACCTTTTCCTGTTCTCTGTATTTTTGCAATGCGCCAGGGTGTGAGGTTCTAACCAGAGAACAATGAAATATGACTCAACCAAAAAACCTTCAGATATAACGAACACTCCTCTGCGCCCCCACACTAAATGATGTATATTCATAGCTGCTGGCAGCAAAGGTCCAAAATGACTCTAATAAAAGCAGCATACAGGAATGTAATGACTTTGGAACTAAATTTAGTAACAATAATTCTACTGTCTTTTCTCTCCCTGGCTCTTGAAATAAAGTCGCAGGAATTGATCTCATTTGAGAGCCGGAGGGCTGTCAACTGTTTTAAAGCTGCAATCCCCACATTGTCAGAACAGTTGCATTTCTTAGGCTGCGGCCCCGCTGCCAGCGCTGCACGCGCGCCTGCGAGGCTGGCGGCACGTGTAGCCGAGTCCCCCGGTCTGCAGAGAGCTACAGGGAGAAAGACAGGGGGGAGTGACGGGGGCGCGGCCGTGACGTCACCCGGCAGGTTTCGACATCATTGGCTGAACCGCCGGGGGGCGTGGCCTAGCGCTCCGTCGCAATGCCTGATCTAAATTTTCTTGAGAGCAGGAGTTTCTGTCGGCGCAGCGCGGCGGCCCCCCCCTCGCACCGGGCCCGGCCCCATTGTGGGGCGGCTCTTGTCCCTGCAGCGTCCGCCCCAGCTGGGACCTGGCCTTAGGGGCCTCTGAATGGGGCAGTGTTTGTCAATCAAGTGTTTTCTTTCCCCTTATCCCACCCTGTCCTTATCAGAGAGACAATAAAGATAAGGGGAGGTGTGGAGATGGGACTCTGGCTGTACAAGCGCTTGCTGATCACACAGTGACATCACACAATGTGTAAGGGGGTCAGGGGGGGGGAGTGTAAGGGGAAAGAGGGAGGGAAGAGAGTTAGGAGGAAGAGATAGAGGGGAGAGTCTCACACAGATGAGACCCCTTACACATTTCACTGGAATTAGTTCAGTTTGGTCCTAAGAGGGACTGCCCCCTTTAAGGCAGAATAACAGACAGCTGTCTGTCTGTCACTGCTTCATAAGAGAAGTCACTAGGGCCAGATCCACAAAGGGTGCTAAGGTTTATCATGCACCAGCTCCCATTCGTATGAATGGGAGTAAAAACGTGCCAAAGCGTAGCCCCCTTTTACGGATCTAAGAAACAAATGCAGGTGTTTCAATCTACTGCGTCTACTGCGTCTACTGCATCTATGCCACATCAGTGCAGTGCATTATCTGAATAATAACCGTTAGAAATACCACACCATAATATTATTATTATTATTATACAGCCTTTTACAGGCTCATACCAGACGGGGGTGTGTGAACGTGAAGCAGCGATATCGACGTTGCAATGATGGGTTACTATATAACAGGGCTCACAACTACCATAGTTTTCCAAAGGGACCGGGTCAGAAACTATTTCAGAGCGCAAGGGTCACTAGAGTATTGGAATGTGGTTTTGGACACATTTAAAGAGTTACAAATGATAAACGTCTAACATTTTCCAAGCACTTCTAACATCCGTACCACGCATATTTGCATCATCGTGACTTACAAGTGAGTTTCAGTGTGAACAAATTCCACCAAGTTATGTAGGCAACTACAGTGATGTCCAGGGGTCATTCCAAAGTCCTGGGTGGGCCGGGTTTGGCTCACAGGCCGTCAGTGGAAGAACCCCGTGGTATAGTATATAACGCACTTTGTTCACAAGTGTGGCCGGTTTATGTGACCTCGGAATACTTTATTTCAGGCTAACGATACCAGAAGGCTGCACCACAAACAGAAAGCCTATTAGGGATATCCCTGCTTCAGCGCAGATTATGACAGCCACTGAGTGAGCCAACTGTGCAAAGTAGGGATATCCTGAAAACTTGAGCTGTTGGTGGCCCTTGAGGACTGGAGATGGCTTCCCCTGGTCTAGTATGTGTACATGGCAGTTAGGTGTTCGCTGCATTTAGTAACCCATTGAATTAAATGGTCAGCCTCCTCTTTGACTCATTGGGCCCCCCTTGCTCATCACCAAGCCCTGCACCATCTGCTTAGAGCACAGAAATCGGTACACACCGATCTGTGGTCATTGCCTCCCATGGAAATCTACACATGACAAGTCTACACCATTCTCATATCGCCGGCTGTCTTCATGCATCATTACAGAGGGCAGCCGGGTCCGCGTCTCAGAGCAGGGATATGCAATGTGCTGATTTATCAATGCCCGGCCTGACTTTAGCGTCTCGGACCCAGCTTTCAAGGACAAAATAAGAATTCTGGGGATAACCCTGGCAACAAATGTTACCATCACTTTGTACAGGAGGTGGGGGGGGGGGGAGGGGGTGGCTGTGACCCACTTATGCATTTCCTGTAGCAGCCTGGAAGTATCTAGTTCCTCCTGTTTGGAGAGGAGGGTCAAGGTCAATATATCAAAGTCTCCCAGCTGTAAAATGGACTCAGTGTTTATTAAAGCAGAAACAATTATATCCAATGAGACTTTTTCCCTGGTGCCACTTTTTGCTCCCGTTTTGCAGCCGGGAGACCTTCATACACAATCTTCCTTGACTCTGCCACTCCTGTACTTTTCTGTAAGCAAAATTGCACCCGGCTCCATGCAGAATCTGAGCTTCACTGCCACACCTGTCTGATCCTGCCCCGTTCGTCTGCACTAACCATAACTTATTAGCATATATGGATTCTTGAACAAACCCTATGTTTCATGTATATTATTCCTGAGACCAGCACAACACCCCATCAATGTATTGACTGCCCTGTAATCGGTTTTCAGAAGGCCTCTAAGTATCCAGCTTTGCTATTATTCTTTGTGGTGTCGCCCAGAAGAAAAATAAATTAACCTTTTCACTTACTGATCGTTGAAAATGGATTGTTCAGTGCAGACACCTACACGCCTGACAGCTAAGTATCGAAATAACTATATCGAAGCCATGCAAGTCATCTATATGCTACCCAGCGGTTTAACATCTGTGTTAGGGACTTAAAGTTTCCTACATTTTACAGGTTTCTAAAGATGACTAGGATTATACCAACTAAGACCTAGGGCAATTATTTCCATACCAAAAATGTAGAGAAAAGGCATGAAGTATGTATGTATGTATGTATGTATGTATATCTTTATTTATACAGCGCCATCCAGATACATAGAGCTTTACAACACACGTGACATAATATTATAACACACAATGGGAATAAGCGCTTCAGGCATAAAACAATAAGAAAAGGAGTCCCTGCCCCGAAGAGCTTACAATCTAAGTAATGAGGACATCCCATTATATTGGATGCTAGTGCAAATTCTACTGAATAATGTCCCGCCAAATGAGCTCATTCCGACTGGTCTCTACATACTATTTATAATGCCCAGCTTGTTATGGACAACGTAGAGGCTCATGCCGAATTAAGGAAAAGTGCTTAAAACCCCCCAAAATTGGAAAGCCCAGTACTCCTATAGCTTCATCTAATATTTCTTCATCACATTGGGGTCTATTTTTAAGGGTCCAGAAAAACATATTTTACAATGAAAAAAATAACTGGAGAATATCACAGTGACTGAAAGGTGTGGTCAAGGAGATGCAAAAAACTGAACATGTCATTGTGACTGCCTTTCTGGCACTTAAGCGGTTAATGCAAAACTGATTGCTTGGTTTAGCTTGCCGTAGCCCATTAATTCCTAGCGGAGCAGAAATATCACTTGCACAAAGCTGTCCTTCCTACCCCCTTCTTCATGAGATGGGAACAGTCAGATATTGAGCAGCAGAGAGGGCTCTGGGACGCTTGTCTATGCCAGGCTGCAACCTTGGAGCAGTTACTTGTTGAGAAAGAACGTGACACGTGTATCAAAGCAGAGACCTGGGGGGGGGGGAGGGTGGAGGCTCAATTCATCTGCTGTTCTCTACATCCATTCCTGTTACGTACAATAACAGGTACTTATATCAATCAGGAGTATACAAACAATAATTTGGAGCACACGCTAGATCAATATTTAATCCCATAGTCCCTGTGCAATGCGTTGTTAATCCTCCAGGCTCCACCCCCTTCCCCAGGCATTGATGTGATTAAATCTAGGGGGGTCATTCACGAATTCACTTGGTTCATAAGATCTATCCACTAACTGGTTCATTACTATTCGGTCTGGTAACTGCATGACGGTATATTAACAAAATCGGATATATGTGTCAAGGTAAAATAGCGCACTGAGCAGATCTTGCGTACAACATGGCATTTAAAGGTGTTTAGCATAGTATCCAGCTGCTACCTCTTCCCCTTGGCCCATCGTATAAGTCCTGCTAGGGTCAGGCACTGGAGGGGTTAATTCCCCCTGTAGGCCTGGTTGCTATTGCAGCCTTGGATGCAGTAGTGTATCCAAGGTCGGACCTTGCAACAGCCAGAGATTGTCATCCTGGGGGAGTGTACTGGCTGGGTCACATGTGCAGGTGTGACACCTGTCAGTATCAGACCTTCCCTGTTATGGGGCAGGGTTACAAGCCCAACCCCAGGGTATATAATCTGGTACTCTCCTAAAACTGGTGTCTCTTACCTCCCCTGTGGAGTGAACAACAGCTACCCTGTGTCCCATAAAGGGATGCAGGTGGAGCATCACAGAATGGAAGGCCGCAAGCCTTGCAAGTGTTCCTGCAGGGAAACAGAGGAAGGAATAGGACTGCTGTAAGATCTGACCAATGCAATAAACACCATTGAACCATATGCCCGTGTGAATCACTGTCTTGGGATATAGAAAGGTGTCAGCATGGACCATCCTACTACCACAGGATCCTCACTGACTGGATACGCTGCCAACAAATAAGGTGCCATGTAAACCTGTCCTGACTTTCCCCACATCATCGCGGAGCACTCAGCCCTCCTGTTGCCTCACACGTATGCACAGCATCGCATGAAAGACACTAGCAACAGCCAAATCTCACAGAGGGTGGGGGTAAAGGTGTTGCAGTTGAAATCCCATTTAGCAGCATAAACTGGGGTAGGAACAGGAACGACTCCTAATTTTTGCAGTTGGTGTCATCATTTAAGGCACGTATCAGCTGTGCTGCATTGTTTCGTACATGTGGCAAATGGTTTGTTTTAGCAGTTTGCTTGTTTCTTAAATCCTGGTGCCAGCCATTTGAGGATTCCTTGCAAAAAAAGTGTTGTTTTTTTTATTTACAGAATTTATTCTCCAACAAGGAAACATAATGGAGCTTTTCACAATAAAGTGTTAAAAGCTCAAAGCAATGTGTACAAAACAAATGCCACTGCATTTATTCCATTTTTGGGTTACCTGTACCTTGCTAAACTGACTCTATGATCCTAAATTAATATCTTAATACCTAATCCCTATCATAATAAAAAAGCAGCCCTGAATATATTATTTGGGTAACTGCTTCTATTTGATTGTACTTTTATATCCTGCGAAGAACGCCGCCGGAGAACAGTTTTGGTTCTGATATCTCAGAATATAATTCTGCACAGTAGTTGCATTGGGTGATAGTAACTGAACTAAGATTGAATAATCCAGATTAAACCTTTGACTCTCAGTGTAAATGCCAAAGGGGGGATCTTTGTGTAAACAACCCTTTAATGCGCGATCTTAATGAGATGAGCTTCTCCGTGGAATCCCTTGATTAATCCAACACACAATCACTGAACCTGTTCTGCTTCGCTGTGCTGGGGCCCTGTGTCTGTGTCAGATAAAGCAAAGAATCGTCTCCACCCACAGCGTAGGAGAAAGGAGAAAAGCCGCTAACGCATGAACGATTCAGAGATCTGCTGGGTGCACAGACTTGGATTTCAGCATCAAAGATTAGGATAAGATTCATAGAAGCTCTAAATCTATATAAGCCCTTTGAAATGTGTTCTCCAAAGTAAATGATTACCCCTGTCCACAGTGCATTGCTATGTGTGCAGCACAGTGCAGACTCTCAGGCGGGGACCCTGTTGAATGGGTTTGCAATATATTGCAGAGTAAAAGACATGCTAACTTTATTCATGCACTGAGGATGGTTTCATTTATTATAAACTGGGAGTTCCGGGACAAATCTGATGCCATTGTCAGCACTCTGGGGATGTCTGCTTGGAAATCAATAGGCTTCCGTCCATGTTTAAAACAGATTTAAACCCATTTTGCAGCTGGTAGACTATGAGAAATGAGACCGTAATATGGTGATCGGATGAGACAGGGAACAAAGCATTTGTCTGATAACTTGCAGTAAGAGTGTTGCCCGATTAAATGGAAAGACGGGAACAGGAGTCATCAAACATAACATGTGTGGCCTAAAAGGTTTAGGATGGGGCTGGCCAACTCCAGTCCTCAAAGGCCACCAACAGGTCAGGTTTCAGGATATCCCTGCTGCAGCACAGGTGACTCAGCCACCTGTGCTGAAGCAGCGATATCCTTAAAACCTGACCAGTTGGTGGCCCTTGAGGACAGGAGTTGGCTACCCCTGGTTTAGTAGCTTATTCTTTATCAGCTGATGGGGCCGATAGGGCCGTTTTATATCCGAAATTCTGCATTTAAGTCAATAGAAAAAGTAGTCCGAGAATGACCCCATCAACCGTTTTGGCTCATAGAGGAAAGGCCCTTAGGTCCTTATTTAATATACTAGTAAATCGCTGTCCGGTGCTGGAAAGGATATAAGCTCCATTCAGAGGGCCATAGTGTAAAACCTGTCTAGTTTTTCATACTGAGCCTTTACGGTTTTTGGCCAAAATATGCGAATAAGGGACAGGAAACTACTTGTAATTCCTGTAGCGCTCTCCGTGGGGTATTTTGGAGCATGACGTGTGCTGTAGTCTTGGCCAGCATTATGAAATCTGATGGTGTTGGATCAGTTGGGCTTGTTTGCCAGTTATAGATTTCAGGTCCTATGATACAAGCTCCTATCCAATATAATGTGATGCTGCCTTCCCGAGTCCAGCTCTATTCAAATATATGGGACTACAATCTTCTCCAGCATAGGGTAGTGAAATCACCGGGGCTGCTCAATGTATTGGAGGCAATGAAGCGTTTAAGGCTACACAGCTGAGGCCACGTCCATATTGGATACGACGGCGCTCATGCCAAATACAAACCAATGGAAGCAAATGCGCGTGTCCATAGTTCGCACGTCCACGTGAGCGCCGAGGCGGCCGATGTGTGGCGAGACAAACTGGTTTGAATTTGCTGGGTCACGTGCGTGGTTCAGCCAATGATGGCGAACAGCACACGTGGCATCACGGGCACGCCCCCCCCCCCCCTCTGGCATGCCTTCAGCATGCCCTCGCCACGCCCCACATCACGCAATCCTGCAGGACACAGATCTCGTCAAGTATAGGTGCGTGTGACATCACGCGCTTGGTCGCGAGCACGTGCGCGCCTACTATAGACCTGGCCTAAGATTAGCGGCAAGAAGGGCAATACTTTATCTCTGGATAAATAAAAGTGTTTCCCCTTTACAATAAGAAGAGGGGCACTATTGGTATACATGTCCCCTCTCCCCCTCCCCCAACTAGGGCTGTGTGCGTGTTCCCTGCATATCCAGCACCTTCCTGCAGGTAAGATCAAGTTGTTCTCTTTGCAATTCTGCCTTGCGAGATGTGTTGGTGTGATGCCCATACACGAGAATTGTGCTGTGCTACTCACTTCATACAGATCCGCAGGGAGGTGGCTTAAGTACTAAGAAGCTTTGGAAATTGCTGGCCATGATTGCATATCAGCCCAGAGAGGCAAGTGAGAGTATTGTTTGTTACAGCTACCGGCTGCTGCTCTTAACAATCAATTATCCATCCCTGACATCTCGTCTCTTGCAGGAAGCTCAAATCTCCCTGGAGGTTATGTAAAAACTATCTCTAGCACTTAAGAAAAACACTTTCTTTTAACCTGTGCATCTTTTCTTCAAGCCTTTTGGTGATTTCCGCAGAGATGCCTCTCCTTTCTGTAAAATCATAGTAAGCTCTTTGTCTGCCAGGGAGGCCAGCAACACAATGTGGCGGTTTGCAGTTGTGCCGTCTCCTTGGTAATAGTTCCATTCAGGGACGCCGACAGGGCGGGGGAGAGCCAGGGCAAGTGTCCCAGGCGTGGTGGCTGCAAGGGACTCGGTCGGCAATGGCTGGGCCCAACTTCTGCGTCCAGCAGCTGGGTGGCCGGGCCTCTGGTTGCTCCCCGATGCTGGACCCTGGCTCTCCCCAGCTGCTGCTTAGGCCCACGCTGGGCGTCTCTCTCACCAACTAGTGTGTGACACAAGCTGAACCTGACCTCCGGGTGCACCAGGTTGGAGAGAGGCCTGGCATGGGATGAGGCAGCAGCTGAGGAGAGCCGTATCCCGGTGGCGGAAACCAGAGGTCAAGCCCAGCTGCCGGGCCTCTGGTTGCCGCCACCGCCGGGCTCCAGCTCTTAGCTATTCAGCTATTAGGGGGGGTGTAGTTCTGTATTGGGAGGTGGTATTGTGTATGTATTTCGAGGAGGGGGGGTTGTGTGAGCAGTGTGGGAAGGGGAATTGTATAGGTATTGAGGGGAATTGTGTGTGTGGCCAGGGGAGGAGGGGGACATGAGTGTGAGGAAAGTGGGGATTGAGTGAGATGGTGTAATTGAGTGATAGCGGAAGATAGGGGGCGTAAGAGAGGGAAGAAGGGGGAGAGTGAGTGAGGAAGAGGGGGGGGGAGTGAGAGACAGAGGGTGGAGAGAAATAGAGGTGTGAAAGGGGAGGGCTCACAAGACCACTGATACAGTGAGGGAGGGGGCCTGGGTGAAGCTCTAGTCCTGGGCCCCAATAAATATGTCGGTGGCCCTGGTTCCCTCATCACCAGAAGATAAGCAAGGCCAGTATAACCAGCCTCACACTGATGAGACACACAAGGTCTACAGAGCTGTCTGTAAGTAGGTTTACTGGCTCTGCACTTCTTTAATCCAGGCTGTGCTGAAAAGCTGTGTAATACGACAGGCATATGCTTATAGGGGTCCATGTTAAAATGGACATGAAGCAAAAGGTGACCCTGTGTGCTCATTTGCATGTCATTACCCAGAATCCCTGGCAGCAGTGGAAGCACTGGGATCAAAATGTTGATTTATGTGGGTGTCTCCATGCTGACATAGTACATTCACTTGGATGCGCTGCTGCAGTATTTTGCATAATAGTATCACTCACAGACACACCCTGATGGTGCCAGCCTACACATACAGTTATGACACTAGTTTACTTGAATAGGTTTAGAGCAGGGGTGGCCAACTCCGGGGCCACCAACAGGTCAGGTTTTCAGGATTTCCCAGCTTCAGCACAGGTGGCTCAATCAGAGGCTTAGTTCGAGCAACCTATGCTGAAGCAGGGATTGATTGAGCCACCTGTGCTGAAGCAGGGATATCCTAAAAACCTGACCTGTTGGTGGCCCTTGAGGACTGGAGTTGGCCACCTCTGGTATAGAGCATACAGTTACTCCCCGGTGTTAATACTCGCTCAAACACTTGCAGGTATTTGCAAAGGTGCAATCTCGGATACTCATGTTAAAACACATTATTTGTTTCAGTCTCCTTCTTGCACTGTGCCTTTTTAACTACAATTCTTAAAAGGAAAGGACAAATGAAACCGCTCTGCGCCCCAAACTTGTTCTGTTTGTCAAAAACGATTCATTCAGTTTTTAATGAAAAGTGTTTGATGTCAGTGCGGCCACCTGGGATAGAACAAGATGGCCACCCGTCACTATGTCACTATTTCTAGGCTTCCACTTGGAACAGTAGCAAGGTAGAGGATCTGAAAGTCTGCCGCTCCTTAAAGGTACAGTGACTCACCAATGGGTAAAGATAAAAAAAACTTTTATTCAGGCTACATAAAACGGATAAGGATAAGGAGCGGCAGACTTTCAGATCCTCCACCTTGCTACTGTGACTTCCGGATCAGAGAGACGTCACGGAGGGAGGGTGTCACCACGCTGGTGCACCTGAAGCCAGGAGGACGCACGGATACAGTGCTTATCGTGAGTACATTGTTGCTCCACACTGGACATTTGCTAGGTTGTGTAGTTACCGCTTTAAACCGTGACACACTCCTGCTAACCTGTTGTATATCCTCCTTTAGTAGGCTATGTATTAACTCCTCACGCTCCGCTTTATTTCCTTCTTTATACTGCATTGGTTCTATGTTCAGGGCCCTTCCTGGAGCTACACAGTAGATTTCTCTGTTACTTCCACTTGGAACACATCACTCTTTTTTGATAGCCCAATGCATTCAAAGGGGACAAAAACCAGAACGACACCAGTGGTAATGATATATTATTATAACGAATGGACTATTCTTTGCAGTTAAATACTGTATGTGCTGAAGCGTTCCTTTTTTTTTTTTTTTTTTTTAAATAAAGCAGTAACTCAAGGTCTTAGCTTGATGCATTTGACCAAAATATGTAAAACAATAAAAAACAAAAAAGACATGCAATTAATATTTCCCTATGTTAGTATCAAGTGACCATAATCATGCACAGTGTAACATCCAAGCAGCGCGCTGACAATAAGGTAGGATTAATGTTTTAATGCACCAGCGCACTGGACATAATTCAACATAAACATAGGAACCCAGGCACAGAGGCATTTAATCCGACATGAGATTAAAATGTAACACGAGGCAACATATATAAAGCAGCTTGGCTTTGGAGATGACAAGGTGAATGGCAGAGTGAAGCAGCTGTATCAAAGTGTCGCTGCAGGAGGCTTTTAGACCAAGGCCAAATCTGTCTCTGCGGCTTTCGATACGTTCATATTTAATCCACAAATGATTCATCGATGCTTGATTTTGATTTCCGAGTCTAAACATCCCACATAAATAACCGTGCAAAACATATTACTCGCTTGCTGTGTTACAGCCCACTCCCTTCCAATAATAATAATAATGTCAGCGTCTTCAGTTTTTTTATTTGCTGTCTCTTAATTTGGGGACGTTTCCATATTTTTCTGATTCCTCCTTCTGCCATGAACTGCTTCAATACCAGAGAGGCCCAGCTATACTTTGCTCGTGCTTTCATTTTTGCATTCACACTTGCAAGCACATGCTGAAATAACTTTGGATTTTGCAATATATAACACTGAATGGACTCATGAGCCTTTCTTATTGCCTTGGATGATAATTTGATATCCCGTCCTTTTTGCCTCGTGATCACAAAACCCTGACCAATTGGGGGGGGAGGAGGGGGAGGGATGGGACGGGAGGAAGACATGACCCGTAGCCCTATGGGCCCTGGAGTGATGTGATTGGGGGAGGGGAAGAAAGGGGTAGGGAGTGGCAGGATACTTAAGAGGCAGTTGCCTTCTACCCCACCTCTCTCTTTATCCGATTCAAATCCCCAAAAGGTTCTCACCAACCTCTGTTTTGGTGATAGGGGCTATTGGATAATGTTATGATTTTATTTTTGTGTTCTAATTCTTGCACTGATACATGTTATTTTTTTTTAACACCCTCCCCCCCCCCCCAAAAAAAAATAATAAAAAAAGAGAAAAGGAGGTATGAAAACAGTGTTGGTGGTGTTATTACATTTATCACAGCTGGAGGGGCGCGGGCTGGTCAGTTTTTCATAGGTGGATAATTTTGAGGAATGTCAGGGTGTCAAAGGAGGCGATCTTTGGCCAGGGACAGGTGTGGCTGGCCTAAGGGTGTACTCCTAAAAGGGACCCCAGCTGTTGTGAACCAAACATGCTCACTGAGTCAGGTGTGACGGTCTGCACGATGGGGTTCGCTGGTTTTAGGGATACTTGCTGACCAGGTCCAGGGATGTTGGTGGTTATGAATAATAAAAGGCTGTGGACATTTGTTCCCAAAGTGTCTATGTTTACTTGGGTGGGTGGGTGAGTACACGGAAGGGGCAAGAGTAAATTATTTTACACAAACAGACATCATCCAGACCAGTGCTATAATGTGGTTATTCATGACTGTAACATGGAAAATATTAGACACAAAGGGGGTGTATGTAGCTAGGTTAAAGTGGTACAATTACACTTGGTGTATCAAAGTAAACAATCCTATTGATTCCACTAGGATATTTTCTTTGATACATTGGAGGCAGTTTATTTTGCCCCAGAATTGCACCACTTTTACATTAAACACCAGAGATTTTTAACGTGCCCCCCAGAAAAACGGCTATTTTTTACTCCCACTCAAAATATCTTCACCACATCCTTAGAATTCCAGTGATTTTAAATAGCTCATCAAGAGAACAATTAGCTATTATATTTTTATCTGCCTAAAAACATATTTTCGTTGCAACGAATAAGAGCAATTACGTCTTTATTACTCAGCCAATATTAAGTATCTTTCTCTCGCTTTAGCCCACTGATCATTTTATCTGGGCTCTCCTTTTTTCTTGCTCTCCATATTCGGATGTGGCCATAGAGATGCAATGTCTCATTTACATTCAAATTGCTTAATGCACCAAGGTCATTGGATGCTTGCCGCAGGTTGCAGGAAATTGAGTTGCGGCCCAGTCAGTGTAGTCTGGTTTGGAATAGTTAATGAACGAGAGAGATAGAGGAGGAAACGCTGTTGGGGGGGGGGGGGGGAGGAAGAGACGACAAATGATGGGTGACAGGAGACAGTAAGGTGCTTGCTTTTTAAGCTGAGTTGCACTGGTTTACTGGTACCAAATATTTCCCAACTACCCAATGACAGGTCAATGACGTTTCAACAAGCACTGACCACATGCGCGGGATGTAATCCAAGGGACACACGTCAGGTGCTGCCATTGGTAGAATGTAATAGTGATCAGGTGCCTGTTTTAAATGGTAAGCTTTTAAGTCACTTATAGGATTTCAGTAGCGGAATTAACACAGCCTGGTGATGGGAGAGTGGAGAGTAAATCAGAGATGAAAATGACATTTCAGAAATTCAAAAAGCCAACGTGTTTTTTTTTTAATGGAAAATCCCTGTGAAGAGATTTTTTTTTCTCACTGTATACACAAGGCTGGGTGGCAAAAAGGTTGTTGATGAGACAGACTGACATATATAATATGGGAATTATATAAGTAGATAAGGGGGGAGAAAATAATCAAGGTTCTACTCCCAGAGATGAGGTGAAACACCCCCAGAATGATCAGTAGTAAATCCTATTATGTTAAATGAACACTACAAGAAGAAACAGTTGTGCCACGTAATGGTGCTAGGTGAAATCGGGATAAAAATAGTGATGAGGCGACACTGGTTGGCAGTTCAATTCCTCTTCAAAGCAAATATATATATATATATATATTTCCTTTTCTGCCTCATAACCCGTCATTTTTGTTTTTATACATTTTTGCATTTGTCTGTAATATTTAATGTTTCGGAAGCAGTGCAATGCCATGTTTAACCCCTTCTCTGCTAGAAGGGACTGCAACTCATCCCACATGTTCATTAAAATCAATTTCATACCTCTGCTCTCCATCTTTTCTGCTTTGTGAGATTCGTGTACACGAGCCACAGGAACCCGGCTAGTGGCATGAAATGTGGGTGTTTATGATGTAGAGAAGGAAAACAAAGGATGGAGAAGGAGCGGCTCAGCAAGTACAGACACTGACTTTGACAACAATGACCCTGAGTTTGAAGCAGGGGAACCTGGTTTAATTCCCGGTGTCAGATCCTTGTGACCTTGGGGAAGTCGCTTTACCTCCCTGTGCCTCAGGCATCAAAACCATAGATTGTAAGCTCCACGGGGCAGGGACTGTCTGTAAAATTGTTATGTGCTGCGACCACGCGCTCTACTGCAAATGTGACACGCTTTAAGTCCCATTGGGAGAAAAGCGCTTTATGAAATAAAGTTATTATTATATTGAACTCGGAGAGAATGCAGATTTACTGACTTTTCCCCCCCCGCAGAGAATTAGCATTTTCACAGTTCAAGTAAAACATTGAAGAGTCAGGATTGACAGTTCAGTCTCCAAAAAGGAGCAGCCTTCTCCCAAATTAATGTAGTGCTAAGTTAATTTATAGTGCAGCCTCGTTACCCAAGGAAACACATTTTTTTCTTTTGCACAAATTCCTAAAGAGGGAGTTAGATAGATTTAGTATTAGTTGCTATTTCTGGATTCCATGGAAATTACCATCAGCTGATAAACCCACCCCCTCTCCCTCCCCCCCCCAAAAAAACTGAGCAGTTAACTCAGACTGTCTGTGAGGCTCACTGATTTTTAGCATCAGTCATTATAGACTTAAAGCACCAGAACATCTAGCACTGCGCGATTTTTATTATTATTTTTTTAATGACAGGATTGAAGCAGGAGGTCTCCGGAGCTGAACTGTGTTAATTTTAGCTCCGGGGAACCCCCTGCTTCCAGAGGTATTTACCTCCGTAGGCGGTGCTGGTATCTCTGCAGCCAGAGAATTTGTGTGCCTAACAAAATGGCGGCTCAAATGTCCCGTGCCACGCTGGCCAATAGGAAGCTGTGATGTCATCCCTTGCAGCTTCCGATTGGCCCGCGTGACTGGGACATTTAAACACGAAGGCGATACCAGCACCCCCTGCGCAGGTAAGTATCTCTGGAAGCAGGGGGTCCCCGGAGCTGAAATTAACACAGTTCACAGTTAGGGTCCCCCTACTTCAATTCTGTAATTTAAAAAATGTAAACCAAATCACAGTGCTACATGTTTTACTGCTTTAAGTTGAATCTCACTGATATAGATATGCACTTTTCCATTAGAATGCCATTTTTACAACCCAGAGTCCCCAAATGCCACTGACCATTGGTCCTTTGATGGTATCATCTCTAACATAGGGATCTACTGTGTTATTCTGTAACAAGGAGATACTTCAAACCCAGAGGTAACTCTCAATGTATTTTTTTTTCCTGGTAAAGAAAAACAAATCCTTGTTGCAGAGATATCAACTCCAAAAGACCAAAAATTGAATTTGAATGGAAGAGTATTAATTTTGAACAGACTTCACTGACATGTAAAATACTACGGAGGCTCAAACTCAGTGAGAATGACAGAAATAGAGGAGGGTGTGGTGCGGTCCCATAAGAGGTACACAGAAGTTATGAGAGATACATTTCTGAAAGAAGGCGAGTCTGACACAAAGACATTTCTCCAGGTAGATTATGTTTAATGTAAGCGTCGTACACCATTATAGGGTTAATAGAATGTTGATCCAGGGATTAATCCAATTGACAATTCTTGGAGTCAGGAAGGAATTTATTTTCCCCCTTATGGGATATCATTGGATGTTATGACACTGGGGTTTTTTGTTTGCCTTCCCCTGGGTCAATAAGTATAGATATAGGATAACGTATCTGTAGTCTAAATTTAGCATAGGTTGAACTTGATGGACGTATGTCTTTTTTCAACCTCATCTACTATGTAACTATGTAACTATGTAATATTGCCGTGCCCACGTGAGAACATGCACCCCTGGTCTAGACAAGGAATCTCTCTCTAAGTACCAGTATATCCTTGTAAAAAGCATTAACCGTATTTCATTGTCACGTCATATATTTTCTCCACCCTGGGTTTATCTTCTGTGATCTATTTCCCGTACTGTACATTCTTTATCTTCTGCGTTCCTTTGGCATAACATGTATAAAGGGAATTCTCCTTCCCTTTGTATTCTGTGTCTACAGCCAGTACCTAAAGCATGTATTTGGCATCTAAAGAGGGACAGTGGAGAGAGAAGTTTTGCTTCTCTGGAGATTTACTTCTATTCTGAGTTGACCTCTCTGTTATGGCCCATATGGTCTAGCCCAGGGGAGGCCAACTCCAGCCCCCAAGAGCTACCAACAGGTCAGATTTTCAGGATATCCCTGAAGCAGCACAGGTGGCTCAATCAGTGGCTCAGTTGAAGACCATTTCCAGGTCCCTGCGGTCACGTGGCTTGCCACTCCACAGCTGCTTATGCGTTTGGAGGGACGGTCCGCTTCATTTTGTGCCTGGGGGGCCCCCTTTACGGTGTAGTTATGCCTTTACCTGAGACGGTTGTCCCAGCTCTACCACCCTGAAAATCATGCCTCCCAACAGACCTTTCAGAGAAAACGGGCCAATTCAATGGAAAAAGGGCCAATCCTGTGTGTGTGTGTGTGTGTGTGTGTGTGTGTGTGTGTGTGTGTGTGTGTGTGTGTGTGTGTGTGTGTGTGTGTGTGTGTGTGTGTGTGTGTGTGTGTATATACACACACACACACACGGGATTGGCCCTTTTTCCATTGAATTGGCCCGTTTTCTCTGAAAGGTCTGTTGGGAGGCATGATTTTATATATTTTATATATATATATATATATATATATACGGGATGTCTGGCAACCCTAACCGTGCAGCTTCTTAGGTAAATGGCCCAGAGATACAGAAATGAGGGCGTAATGGAGGGACCGGCAGGTTTAAAAGATACTAAAAGAGAAATGAATCATTTGGAGTAGGGAATACTGTGCTTTCCAGTGAGACTTGATATGAAACGTCGGAGACCTCTTCACCTGCGACTAATTTGCAGTGAGCGGAGGGAAACCTTATTTTAAGGAGGGAAAGAGAATGATGCCATTTTAGCCAATTATGAGGGAGTCGCCCACGGAAATACCGAGGGCCGGTTGACAGCACGGAGAAAGCATTAGGGAATGTTACGGAAAAGGGAGGAAGCTAAGGCTTGGTCCCCGCTGGCTGCGGCCGTGCCCGCCGTACGTCAAGGGCCGCCCCTCAATGGGGTGGGGCCCGCTGCGAGTGGTGGCCACCGCGCCACGCAGTTCAGCCAATGAGGGCGAACGGCTACGGCCCCGCTGCCTGTGCGCCTCGTGCAGCCGAGTTCCCTGCAGAAGAGAAAGATGGGGGGGCATGACGGGGGAGTGATGGGGGCATGGCCATGACGTCACCCAGCAGGTTCGCCCTCATTGGCTGAACTGCCGGGGGGCGTGGTCAAGTGCTCCATCGCTAGGTCTCATCCCAATTTTCCAGTCTGCTGGAAAAACGCACCGTGCGGCGCGGCAGCCGCCCCTCACAGCGGGCCCGGCCCCATTGAGGGGCGGCTCTTGTCCTCGCAGTGCCCGCCATAGCGGGCGCTGCAGTAGCCAGTGGGGACCTGGCCTAAGCGTGACTCAGGTAGAGTCGCGGCTTGTGCAGCTTTTGCCCAAATTCTGTCTCCTGTTAAGAGGTGTGTGTGTGTGTGTGTGTGTGTGTGTGTGTGTGTGTGTGTGTGTGTGTGTGTGTGTAAGCAAGAAAAGAAACTGGTTTGTAAAAACATATGATGTGTGGATGAAGTTGAGTGTTTTTTGTATTTGCTGCAGTGCAAGGTTTCCGACATTTAAAACAAAAATCGATTTATCGTTTTTTTGTTGTTGCATTTTTTGCTTATTGCCCCAATAAAAAAAAATAACACCAACTGCCCCTTTAGCACGTGTGGAGAAGGAGAAACGTGGTGGTAAGAACACTGAAGTGAGTTGATACTGTTGATACTGTTCTAACCCCAGTGTCAGCTGCTGGTGACCTTGGGCAAGTCCCGGCCACTCACCAACGTTAGATGGTAAGCTCTTTGGCGTAGGGTCTCATTGTGCCTGCAACTCTCTGCATACACTGTCAGTGTTATACAGGAAAGAATATTATCTGTTGCATACACCGTTCAGGGGGGTAAATCATTTCCAGGGATTTGCTAATACCTTTTCTTTTGACCCCTGCTCCCTCCAAGGATTTATTTTAATCTCCCCCATCGCAAACCCCCCTCCTCCCCAAACAAAGGGAGAAACAAACACAAAAATTGTTTCTGCCAGAGTCGGTTGATTCTGGATTTCGGTAACCATGGAAACTATCGGCTGCGGCGGGCGCACTTTATAACCACGCGCGCTCTCTGCTCGTCTCCTGCTGCTACATTTGCAGAGTTCCCTCTCTCTCATCGGTTGTCTCCGGTTCATGTTTCCCCAACCCCCCCCCCCCCTCCTTTTTTTTTTTTTGTTGCCTTTTTTACTCTCACTTTGATGCTTTCTGCTCTTGATGTCCCCTGATGATATGCCCTCACTTCTATTTAATAATACAATCATCTATAGAATAGAATCATTTATTCAAATATTTCAATAGGAAAAAAAAAAAGTCCACAGGCAATTTTCTTGTTGGCTGTAAATGGAGTGTGTGTGTGTGTGTGTGTGTGTGTGTATGTGTGTGTGTGTGTGTGTGTGTGTGTGTGTGTGTGTGTGTGTGTGTGTGTGTGTGTGTGTGTGTACAAACATATATACATACACACACTGATTTTGTTAGCATTATTGTGATGATCTAAGAAATATTATATTTGATTAAAAAAAAATAGAATATCATTGATATTATTTACAAAAATAATAACATAGATTCTAAATGTTTTTGAAATGTTAATAAACGTATATTATTGTGCATGGCCGAGTTTGGTACCCTACAGCTAGATGTAAGCATGGAATACACTAAATACTAGCAGTGCTCCAGGGATAAAGGCAATATAAGAACGACAAACGACAATGAGACACTGGTGAGTATAGTGTCCACAAACAGCATGCAGTAAATGCAGATTAGCCTGTCTCTATTAGAACAGCGTCCAGATATGGTATATAGTATAAAGTCCATGATACATCACCACAGTGAAATGGCATTTGAACTCATGTAAGTCCCTGCAATAGGAAGTCGTGTCCCCCAACCCAGCTCCCACTCCCCTTGGGGTCCCTGTTAGGAATTGTTTAGGAGTCCCCCTCCTTTTAACACTTTCACCCCCTGTTTTTATTGTTCTATCAATAAATTATCATTGTTTTTGGCATACCCGTGTGCTCCCTTTGGGAATCTTTTTTGTCGTGTATATATATACACACACACACATACACGTTTAATATAGATAACTCCGTTGTAAGGGATTCAAATATAACAACAAATCCCAAGACATTTAATGGTAGAATGTACAATTCTGGAGTTATTTAGTTCATAGGTAGATATGACTATTGAACATGTCATATATCAGATTTCTGGTTAATACCCCTGGGTCAGTTATTTTTAGGGAGGTGGAGTTATGCCTATTCATTTTTGTATAAATATACGACCTCCATACTTTCTCCTTGATGCCCTGTCACCTTTCCCCTTCTCTGCCGCCTGCAAATATTTGGCCTTTCTTTCCTTTCCCCAGACACGCTGCTATCATCCTCTTTATCTGGGCATTTCCCCCTCTCCTTCCCGCCCTTTTAGTCTGCGTCCATGCTGCCGCTGACCGCGCTTTGGGGCTTTCTGACATCAGCGCACGGCACGCCGGAAGCTTGGTCAAGCTTACTTCTGACGCGCTAATGTCAGAGAGCCCGGTCGAGCGCCAGCAGTGGAAGCTCGACGGCGTGGGGCAGAGAAAGCAAGAGGCTTATAGGCAGCTGAGAGCCGGGCCCATCCGCGACCGGCAGCAGGGACTGGCCTGAGGTCGGGGAAAATGTACAGTGCCGGCCGGGCCCTCCCAGCAAGCGGACCCCCGCTTCAAAAGTTTATCCTGGGCCCCACGATTTCTGTTGGCGGCCCTGTTTGCCTTTTTAAGAAAGTAACAGGTGCATTGAAGGAGGGTGTGTTTTGAGCAATGGGATATTGCTATGGGGCAGTCGGTGCGTGGGAAGATAAATGCAGGTTCAGCTATCTTGTGTTATAATAGCTTTTCCTCCCCCAGATTCCTACTAATAATTTGTCCGCTGAGAACGGGCATCTGAATGAACATTTCTCTGTTAAAGCGGTATTTATGTCTTCTATCATTAATTGAGTTATTAGCAGACAGTGTGAGAGTAATAAACAGTATTCCATCCTATGATGTCAGTGTGTGTGTATATATATATATACCCCCTCCCCCCCCCCCCGGCCTGGGACTACTAATTACTGTAAGGGGTTAACAGCCTTAATGGGTTAACTGAGTGGGATCACTCTTTTATTGTCCTTCCCTACCATGTGGGATGTATTGTGACCAGTAATGTCACCATAGGGAGGTAGATGGTTATAATATAGCTCCACCCAATGTTCTAGAAGTAGGTTCCTCGGAATACAGGTAGAGGGTCTCACCGTGAGTCCTGTATATATGTTTAATTGTATAGTTATGTGTATTAGGCATGTCCTGTCACCATTTGTTTTCAGTTAAGGAACGTGCCCTATATAGTTAGCGCCCAATATGTATGGACTAAGTATGCTGTGCAGAGTAACAGGATACTGATCCCAGAGATGTTTCTTGAATGGCGGTGCAGCTGCCTTTGAAAAAATTTGTGGGACCGAAATTGCAAATTGCTGGGTACAAAACGTTTATTGGCACATGAAAAACAGCAACAAAACAGACTCTGACGCGTTTCAGCCCCCAAGGGCCTTTGTCAAAGCTGTGAATGTAGCTTGTATGTACTATAAAAGCTCCTGGCACCCATCATTATTCTATCAGCATATCCACACCCAGCCTGCACGGACCCAGCACCTTGCACAGGTATCAGAGACTGAGCACAGCCATATGTGTGTGTATATATATATATAACACATGTGCACATCTCTCTCTATATCCAGGCAATAAGTGTGTCCTCTATGAGTCATGACAACCCTCCAGCTGCTGTGATTAGCGGAAAGTTGCTGCTGTAGCCGGTGGGAGCAGGAGGCACGCAATGGAACTATGTTTTGCTCTCATACACTGGCAGGTATAATTGGGAGATGGCCATGATTAGGCGCTGTGCGCAGAACCTGCTATAAGTCCCTGATTAATAGATGCATGTGCAGAGAACGGTCTTGCTCAATGCACAGTGCTCAGCACTTCTCTCTGCCATGGTATACATTGTATCACTGGTAGAGCCGCAGCAGAAAACGCTGACTATGGTCAATTTATGGATAATTTTTCTCTTTTTTCAGCTCACCGACTTTAGTGCCTTCCACAGTGCAGGCTCTGAGGATGATGACGGGGGGACGGGGGGGGGTGCATTTCCTTGCCCTTATTACATTAATGCGCTTGTGTTCACAAATAATAATAATAACTTTATTTTATATAGTACTTTTCTCCCAATGGGACTCAGAGCGCGTCCCAATTACAATTACAGTATAGCGCGCTGTACTCAGCACATACGATTGTTACACACACAGTCCCTGCCCAGGTGAGCTTACACTCTATGTTTTTGGCGCCTGAGGCACAGGGAGATAAAGTGACTTGCCCAAGGTGACAAGGAGCTGACACTGGAAACTGAACCAGGTTCCCCTGCTTCAAACTCAGTGTTTACAGTCAGTGTCTTTGCTCATTGAGCCTCCTGCTCCCAGTGGGGAACAAGCTGCAGTTTGCAGGTTCTATGGTTGGAGAGAAATGAGGGGCAGAGGGGAATTTGGAGGCACAGGGTGTGCATGTGTTTAATAGTAAGAGTGATGTGCATTCGGCAGACTGCTGCAGGCTTGGAAGGAAATTCAATGCAAACTTGTTTCCCATGGGAGCGGCCACAGACACAGTAATCACGACTCCCTCTCCTGCTGGCAGTCCTACTCTGTGCCCTGCTCTCCTCCACACTATAGCTCCCGATGACCCTAAGGTCACGGCCCCAGTGGTGCCTGGCGGCGGTCGTTCCCTGCATCAGCACAACCTGATGGACTCCAGGCAACTTGCGACGGGGAGGCGTGGTGGGGGCACAGACAAGACTTCACGAGGCTGGTTCAGTGAGTAAAAGACACTGACTGGCACTGAGAGTTTGAAGCAGGGGAGCCTGGTTCAATTCCCGGTGTTGGCTCCTTGTGACCTTGGGCAAGTCACTTTATCTCCCTGTGCCTCAGGCACCAAAAACAGATTGTAAGCTCCACGGGGCAGGGAATGTGCCTGCAAAATGTCTCTGTAAAGCGCTACGTATAACTAGCAGCGCTATACAAGAACATGCTATTATTATTATTATTATTATCATGGCTGAACTGCCGCCATGACGTGGCCAAAGCTCGTTCGCTGCGCCAAAATACAAAAAGCTTGTCTTTTGGCAAAGGCGGTCGCGCATCGCGGCTTGTGCACTCGCGCACACACGACGACTGGGGCATGCCCCATAGAGGGCTGTACTTTGTGTGCAGCGCGCACGCCATGGGTTGCGCAGAAGTGGCCACCGGGGACGAAGCCTAAATCAGTAAGCCCTGCTAAGACCCAATCCCAGTCAGTTGCTGGGCAGAACCGCAGCAGTTGTACAGAACCTGTAAAGCAGCCGCGTGCTAAAAACGCTACAGCATGCAAATAAGATTGATGAGAATTTGCACTGCTTGTCCCTACAAAAGGGGGAAGAAAACGGGCTGTGGTGTTATATCTCTTCACTGCAGAGGAGCCAAACCTTTTGTTGGTTAAAGCTACAGTTCAGTGTTTTTTTTATTTTTATTTTTTTTAATTTTTTTTACTTCAATAGTTTCATGTGGGCAATCTCTAATTACCTAAAGAACTGTATAGCTGCCGGTCAATTCGTTCTCCGTCTATTGATCGGCAAACTTTGGCGACATCTTTAAATATGGGGAATGTAAATCGTTGCTATAGGAACAAGCATGCTTGTTAAAATAGAATACAAGAAAATTGGTCTTTCAAAGTTGTTTTTTTAAAACAGAGAATGCTAAAAGTATTTTTTCTTACTACAGAACTTATTTATTAAAAAAAACACACACATGCAGGATATTGCCTGAACTGCAGCTTTAAGGAACCCTAGGTGAAATTCTAAGGAACTCAAACCATCTCTAATAGCGAGTCTGTGATTAAATGTATTGTAAATTCTTCAGTATTTGTTACAATTTTTAAATGACCAGAAAATTGCAGGGAACCCTTTTTGGATGCCTGGGGAACCCCAAGGGTTCCTAGGAATCCTGGTTGAAAAACAGTGGGCTAAGCGCACGTAGCACAGAAACAATAAAAGGGCCCGATTGAGATATTATACATTATCTTACACTTCAGAGACCAGTGCCCTAACCACAAGACTACAGCAAAGGCTTACTTTCTACTTTAAGGGGTTGAGCCATTTAGTTCTGGAAATGGTCTACACAGAATACAGATGACACACTATAAAAATTTAACAGATATTTCTTTATGTTTGACCCATAAAAACACATGGTTTAAGGGATCTATAGCACACAAGCATACAAAACACCCGCCAATATGATGCGATGTTCACACCATCCCCCAATTTGTACCTTTTTGAATATACTGTAGGGGCTGTTTATTAAAGACTCCTGTCATGAGTATGACACTTTTATAAACCAGATGACCTTGACAAATGACCCCTTATCAATACGACATGTTAACGCCATGTGACTGACTTTCTCTACTCTGTGTTAAATGTACTAAATGTGTTTCCAAGTCTCAAGCGCTTGAGATCAGACTTTTTAACACACAGGTATGTACCAACTCTGACCTGGCATTTGTATTTAGTGATGCAAAAAAAACAGGTGAGAAAGCTGAAGCCATAGACATTGTGTGAATCTATGAATTCATCCAATAGCCCTATATTCTGTAACACCCTACTGCCTCAATCTGGGCAAAATAAATTACCAAGGATAGGCTGGTGTGGACCTCATTGGCTTACTGCAATAGTATGCATTGCTGGACCCTCGGGAAGTAAAGAGGTTAAAGCAGCAATACTAGATTATTTGTACGTATATGTAAAGCATGTGACTGTGTATAATTCTACATTCCTACCTAAACTGGTAACAGTCTGGTGATCCTGTTATAAATCTGTTAAAATCCTGATTGTGTGCCTAACGAAATGGCCGCCTTCTAACTGTGTGCTGCAGTCTGTGAAATGCTGCAGCTGATATGTTACATTATATTACTAAGTGTAACACATCATTATTGTTACAGCTTTCAGAGCAATAGTCAGTCTGCTCTTTGGAACACAGCAACATATCTGTTTGTGATACTTTGTTGCCAAAGGGCACAGCTCATAAAGGTTCATGTCAGAGCCTGTTTTAAAAGAGGAAGTGTATATGACTTTCTAAATGGTTGCTGTAGCAACCAAAGGATGATCAGTACACTAAAAAAAATCATAAAAAATGGCAGTACGAGTTAAAAAAAAACGCACACAGTATTATCACATACTACTGAACTGATTTATTAAAAAAAACAAAAAAAACATTGTATTTTTCAGGTTTTGCTGCTTTAAGAAACTTGCTGAAATGTTGGCCGAGCTTATAGTGCCGGCGACGGAGACGTGACCGGTGACGTCACCTGTTGCAGTCGCCGCTAGCGAAAGTTTTAATTCGCTTTCCGGCGATGTCGCGGGTGACCAGGTCTTTGATTGGTTCAGAGGCTGTCACATGTGGCGACAGCCTCTGAAAAATCAAATTTGACCGGCTTCAAAAATCCATCTCGTCACACTTACTATAAGCGCTTGAGACGGCGACAATGCATTTGTTTTTGAGCGACGTCGCATCGCCGTCACCAGAAGCGCAGCCTTAGACGCTGGGTTGTAACATGTTGCAAGCCTATGAACGAACGGATACTTTATATGACTTTAAAACCAAATGAAACCGTTGCGAGTTTGAGCCGAGCGTTCGCCATTAAGAAGGACCCTGACGGGTTAAGCCGAACCTTTTAGACGACGCTGTGAATGTACGGCTTAGCAACCACAACCTTTTCAAACCTAACCTTTGTCAAATGTCGGGCAACCGCACTTGCAAAGGACAGCTAGACTCTAACTAAAGGTCATACATGTAGCAGAGGTAGCAGCAATAAGCGTGTTATGCTCCCAGAACTGACCACAAACAGCTTCACCCCGCAGTGTCTGGGAAACATAGTAACAGAACGAAATATATAACCAGTGACACCGTTGCCTTTTGATTCAGGGAAAGCATTATATCAATGCCTACATTCTTTCATCTGTCATCAATCCATACTTGTATGTTCCGCTGTCTTAAGGAAGATGAGACACTGATATACAAGTGACCTTTGGGTACATGTATATCTTTGTAAATAACATCTGATGGGACATTTATGTTGTAATAAGGTCTCACACTGTGTTGCTTTTTCTCCCTCTTTAATTCTCCATATATTCAGCCATAAGTAAATAATGTTAGAATATTAGAGTAACTGCAGTATTCATATTGCATCTGTAAAGAATTAGATTGTTTCGCAGCCTTTCCACAAGAATACTTTCTACATGCATTTACCATAGAATTATCTCCTGTAAATTTAGCAAACCTCAAAGAACAGGGAATGATTGATAGTATAGAGTTTTGGGGGCGGGGGGCATTAAAAAACAAACCAAACAAGAAACAAATAGAGAATCATTATTGTCCTGCTTCTTTTGACCCAAAATACCAATGTGTTTTTGCTTCACCGTATGTCCAGCTTGCAGAGTTACCCAATGCACATATGATATTATTCGGATGTATCAAATTCTGCATCTCATTGCATTATTTACTTTTCCTATATACCCCAAAATATGCCATGTTTGTGGTGGTGCAAATGACTTGGGATGACAAAATACATTAGATAAGGGGTGGCCAACTCCAGTCATCAAGGGCCACCAACAGATCAGGGTTTATCAATATCCCTGCTTCAGCACTGGTGGCCCAATCAGTGGCTCAGTCTTTCACCTGTGTCAGTCTTTGACCTGATGTCCTGAAAACCAGACCTGTTGGTGGCCCTTATGGACTGGAGATGGCCACCCCTGCATTAGATGTAAGAAACTTGTCTGCCAAGTTTATTGCATTTGGGGAAGAAAGCGGAGCAATGCATAGACTTAGGGCTCTATTTAATAGGCACCGAGGGTTCTACCCAGTGCCTTCCAACTGAGTGAGACTAAAATCCACAGCATGACAGGACAGTTAGAGTGAGTCATGTTAGTCTCCAGGTTCTCACTGTACACCAAATATAAACTCCTACTCTGGTAAGTCAGGATATTCCGGAATGTCAGGAAGTACATCCCGCTGTGATTGTCTTCCTCCAGAACTATACTCCGTTTTGTATTAAACACACAATCCCTGTGCACTCTAACCCAAGCTCCCTCCACTGTAAATCTAAATGAAAATACAGGTAGTGTTAGGACCTGCATAGTGGTCATGCCGTGACATGGCTGCAGGCTTATAACGCTTTGGCCAAAGGGTTTAACTAAATGACCCTTACTCATGAGAATACTAATATTTAAGTATTTTACTATGTATTTTCTGTCACATTGGATGTAGCATTGGGTATTTTTGTCTTCCGTTTTGTACTAGCCTCGTTTTACCAAATGGTGGAATTGGATTTAGAAAATCCAATCTGAATGTGTACCCTCTTCACTATGTTCACACATATTAATCATAACTGAAAAACTCAACAGTTGGCAAACAACTCAACAACATTAGTCACACATTATGGGTCACAAAGAATACGTTGCTGAAAAAAGTATCAACACTAGCCTATAAATAATATCCTATCAAACAATAACATGCTTAGTTGGGCCGTGCTGAGTCATGAAACAGTGGGTGACTCTGTAGTGCATCGCAGATCTAAAGAGGTTGGACCCTGGAAATAAATTGGTGAAAAAAAACAAACCAAGTGGCAAAAACCCACGTATTCTGTCCGGAAGTGTGAATATGATGTGACCAACATGTTTAGCATCTATAGCAGTGTTTTTTAACCTTTTTTTTTGTTCAGGAACTCTAGAATTATATTGTGAAATTCTGCAGAACCCCAACACTCTCTAATAGCGTCTGAGATCAGATGCATTGTAAGGAACCCCAACCCTCTCTAATAGCGCGTCTGATTCATTGTAAATTCTCTATATTTGGTACAATTTTGAAATGGCCTGAAAATTGCAGGGAACCATTCAGGGATGCCTGGGAAGCCCAATGGTTCCTAGGAACCCCTGTTGAAAAACACTGAACTATTGTGTGCATCTAAAGTCAAAGGAACCTGCATAAACAGAGAGAAACACAGTACTTCTCATGAGATAATAATAAAAATACTAATAAGGGCTACTGGATTTTGGTACTCAGTGCCTGCCCTGCACTATCTAGACTTACTGTACTGATTCCTAAACTGAAGCGAGAAGAGTGTCTCAGGTGAAATTGCAATTAAGTGACATTAGCTTGAATGCCTGAGCTTATACTAGAACACAGGGAATACCAAGTCTAGTAATTACATATATGGTCACAGAGGCTTGATACTAAATACTGCAACATTGCCGAGTAGAAGCTAAGATATCTAATAATTGCATATGAATTATTTCCTAGGGCACAGTGATTAGTTTTTATCATTTTTGCAAATCCTTTAAAGCGGCCATTTTCACTTAGCAAGAGCAAGGTATATTGACGATGTAATGGAGTGAAAGCACAGCATTCAGCCAGCTAGCACTGAACAATTATAAAACATTTGCTTCCTAATTGAATAGAGTTCCAGTAGTTCCACAAGCTCTGTAGAAACTGCATGCTTTGCATCTTAGCCCAGATACTTGTGTGTTTTTGTACATAAGCATCTATTCATATTCATTTTATACTGGTTCAATAATAAATAACACCATCAAGTTTTCATAATAACTCATTCTTTTATAGGGCTGACACGGTACAAAGAATTCATGCCCTGCAAAGCTTGTTATCTAATGCAGGGATGGCCAACTCCAGTCCTCAAGGGCCACCAACAAGTCAGGTTTTTAGGATACCCCAGCTTCAGTACAGGTGGCTCAATCAGTGGCTCAGTCTGTAAGAGAAACTCTCCTCCTTTCCAGCGCAGGTCACATTTCCGTTGAACTCCCTGTTAAACTCCACACTGTATGCCACACAAAAAAGGCCACTTTAAAGGCCTTTGTACATGTAGGCTGCTGCCCATGCAGTAGGCTGCTCTTCTAGTCTGTCCCTAGCTATATTGGTCTACATGTTAAGTTTGCATTGGTGGAGGGCCATCCAGGATGATATAGCGAAGAGACATTCAGAGATTTTGGTCTTTTGGTTGAAAAACGAATTTGCGTCTCATAAGCATAGAGGTGATATTTGAACCCAAGAAATGTGATAAGGTCACCTAGAGAGAGTGTGTAAAGAGAAAATAGAAAAGGTCCAAGGACAGACCCCACTGAGAGATCGATAGATAAGGAGGAGGTGTTGGCAAAACGAGACAGCAAATACAATGGGAGAGGTAAGAGGAAATCAAGGATAGGGCTCTGTTATGGATACCAAAGAGTAGGGAGAATGTGAAGGAGAAGAGGGTGGTCCACAGTATCAAAGGCAGCAGAGTGATCAATAATATGAGAAGAGTGTAATGACCTTTGTCTCTGGCAGCATGGAGGTCATTAGTTATTTTATTGAGAGCTGTGCCGGTGGAGTGAGCAGTGCGGAAACGAGATTGTGGAGGATCTAGGAGAGAATAGGAGGTGAGAAAATGGAGCAAGCGAGAGAATACAAAGCGTTCAAGGAGTTTAGTGTCAAAAGGCAGGAGGGAGATGGCGATAATTAAAGAGACAGGTAGGGTCACGTTTGTTGTTTTTGAATAAGGGTATATAATGTTGCATGCTTGAAGGAGGAGGGAAAGGTACCTGAGTGGAGGGAGGAGTTAAAAATATGTGTGAGTGTGGGGATTAGAGTAGTGGCAAGAGGTTTGAGGAGATGGGAGGGAATGGGGTCAAGAGGGCAAGTGGTAGAGGGAGAAGAGGAGATTAGTAATTATATGTCCTCTGTGACAGAGGAAAAAGTATCAAGAAAGGCAGGAGGAGAGTTAGGAAGAAGAGATATAGAATATAAGGAGGATACCGAGGGGATGTCTTGAAGAAAGGAATCCACCTTTGTCATGAAATAGTCAGCAAAGTCCTGAAGTGAAACGGAGGAAGAAAAATAGGTAACAGATGGTGGTCTGAGTAGAGTCAAAGACAGAGAAGAGGTGGTGTGGGTAAAGCTTGTGAGTGTTGATTAGTCAAGAAAAGTAGGTTTGTTTAGGCTGGGTGAGGGCAGAGTTAAAAAAGGATAGGACAAATTTGTAGTGAAGGAAGTCTGTGAGAGTGTGAGATTTCCCCCAGAGGGGATCAGAGGAACGAGTGCAGGAATGGAGCATGCGTGTGTGGCAGTTTAGCCAGGGTCTAGAGTTAGAAGGGTGAGAACGGCAGAGAGAAAGAGGGGCATGTAGATCCTGACATCACAATAGGGCAGAGTTGTAGTTCATAACCAGGTTGTCAGAGTCTGTAGTGGACTATAACAGAACAGCGGGAGGAGCGCAAAGTGGAGTCAAGAGCCAGTAGATAAATGCAACGCAGGTCTCTGCAGAAATGAGGGAGGAGGAGAAGGTAAGAACTAGGAGAGGGACAATTAGATGATGATCAGAGAGTGGAAATTGTGAAACGGAGAAATCAGAGAGAGAAAAGTTTTTTGTGCACACAAGGTCCAGATAGTGGCCATCCTTGTGGGTGCTGGCTGAAGTCAATTGGTAAAGGCCAAAAGAAAAGGTAAGAGAGAGAAAGCAGGAAGCCCAATGGAAAGAGGGATCATCAATATGGCAGTTGAAGTCCCCAAAGAGAAGAGAAGGGGAATCAGAGGTGAGAAAGAAGGACAACCAGGATTCAAAGTGAGAGAGAAAGACAGAAGGGGGATGAGTAGAGGTAGGTGGTTGATAGATGACCGCCACATGGAGAGGGAAGAGGAGAAAAAAGCTGGACAGTGTGAGCCTCAAGGGGAGGAAAATAAAGTAAGGGTTTAGTAATGGTTGATTGAGGAGAGGAAGAACCCCATGCCTGGACACCTGCCATCAGGGCACAGTGTGGGAGAAAGAAAGGCCACCAAAGGAGAGGGCAGCTTCCATTGCAGAGTCTGAGTGAGTCAAGACTTGGTTATACCAAAAAGGAGCAGAGAGTGCACAGGAGAAAGGGAGATGGGAGATGGGAGACAGGGGGTGGGTATGAGGCTAGAGGAGTTTACACCACAAGGAGGACAAGTTGGATGTGTCTTCTTGAGTAAGTGATGGATGTCCTCCTGTCCAACTCAGTTCATCACCCAAGTAACTCAATGTCACTTATTAACAGGTTACTTTAACACAGGACATTACAATCCTGTGCATTGGCGTCCCAAGAGATTTTCCCAATAAATAGGCCCAGTCTAAGTTATCTCCCACCCACAGGAAGCTACACATCCCTCTGATTAGCACACTAACTAGATAGATCAATTTCACATACCAATTAAAGACAGTGTGGTATATTCACAGACAGAATAACTAAGCACCATTGTGTATTATACATGTATACATGGTTGTGTGTGCATAAATAGATGGATACATACATACATATCCTCTTTTATTCACGTGTTGGTTGAAATGATCACCCTCTCCTTCTTTCTCTGGCATTTGTCCACTTTGAGATCCTCCTGTATGTTTATATAAGGTAATCCGCTATTACTGAAGTATATGTTCCCCTGTGGCCCTTCTCATATTTACAATTTTTTTTTCTACTAGGATCACAGGCAAAAATCCTAACTGGAGAAATGTATCAGGCAACAGGCGAATGTTACAGCAAATCCCATGATACAGTGTATGAGTCCTCTGCTGAAAAAGTTTCAGAATAAATATTTTCCTGTAATAACAGTTTGTTTCAAGCTGCACAGCTATAAAACATTGTCTCCTGGTGAGTGATTAGTGCTGAAGTTGGTTTTAACACATCTCCGCAGTGTTTCCCATCCTCTTATTATTCTTGCTGCATATACTTCTTAATGCATCTTTACTGCCACCCCACACACAACTAATGAGTTACAGACTATTCCCACTGGGAAAAGCACAGACAAGAGGTTGTTTAATAGTGAATCGATATGTTTACCAGTCCCCATACACAGAGCAGAAGAGGAGATGTGAAGTACCCCAGACTCCTGGAGATGATACCTTCTGAGCCACCGCAAAGGCAGCCCCCCAAAGAGTCTCCGCAATATGCTTCCCCTTCAGTGTTCCAGCATGGACAGGGTTATCATCATCAGGAAAAGACGAAACACACCGACCTTCTCATCCCCCTGCACGCTATGTTTTCACTTAGTCTTCCTTTTAGATTGTAAGCTCCTTGGGGCAGGGCCCTCCTTACCTACAGTTACAATGTATGTCAATGTTTGTTACCTTAATATTTTTCGTATTCCAACTCTATTATACTGCACTATGGAATATGTTGGCACGTTATTAATATTATTATTTATTTATAAGTGCATATTTGTTAGGTGAAAATAGAGCAACCTAGCATACTCTAGGGCAGAGGTGCCCCAGAGGCTGTGGGGGACCCGGCTAGCCGGCACTACAAGTTGGGCCCAGCCAGAGGTAAGACCCAACCTTTGCATCCAGCTGCCTGACAGGCCTCTGGTAGCCAGCACAGGGCCCCAGCTCTCCTCAGCTGCTGCCTACCTCTTCCCACGCAGGGCCTCTCTCTTGCCGGTGCAAGCCGGAACATGGGTGCACCTGGAAGTCGGGCCTAGCTTCTGCGGGAGAGAGAGGCCCGGCATGGGAGACAGGGAGGCCTGGCGTGGGAGACAGGGAGGCCTGGCGTGGGAGACAGGGAGGCCTGGCGTGGGAGACAGGGAGGCCAGGCGTGGGAGACAGGGAGGCCTGGCATGGGAGACAGGGAGGCCTGGCGTGGGAGACAGGGAGGCCTGACGTGGGAAGAGGCAAACAGCAGCTGGGAGAGCCAGGTCCTGGTGGCGGCAATCAGAGGTAAGCGGTAATTATATCTTTGGGACAGGGGTAGTAGTGATTGTATCTGGGGGGGTAGTGATACTTGTTTCTTGGGGGGGGGGTGTAATGGTGTCTGTGTTTGTATCTGGGGGGTGTAGTGGTGTCTGTATTTGGGAGGGGCAGTGGTGTCTGTATCTGAGGGGGGTGTAGTGGTGTCTGTATCTGGGTGCGGGTATAGGTGTCTGTATTAGGGGGGTGTAGATATATCTATATTTGGGGGGGGGTGTAGAGGTGTCTGTATTTGGGGACTTGTAGTTGTAGTACACAGATTTGTACATGATATCTTTGTACCGCTCATACTAAAATGTAGAGTGTAAGCTCTTTGGAGCAGGGATGCGTTATTATTATTTTACTATGTCCAAAAATGTGACACTGTAGATCTGTATATTACAGCACCGTGTGCAAAAACTCTCTAAGATCTGAGGTTTACACACAATACATCCCCATATATAAAATGCACATGGCTCAATACCACTCTGCACTATGCAGTGGTATCATATGTTCATCAGCAGGATGCAGTTTTATCATCATACATGCAATAAACCCCATTTATCACATATGTAACATGTCCATTGCTAGAAGGACACAAGGACCACTGCAAGGCTATATACTGCAGATGCCTTCATGCAATGTAGGGGCAACCAATTAAATTGACTGGATGCATTGTAAATGAATAAATGTATTTAATTTCTCATAGTGCCATACATATATATCCAATATTTCCATCCGTCAGGGATAATATTAGCATTTTTTTAATACATTCTTTTGCACTATGTCTGATTCAATTGAACTAATGTGCCCAGTTGATAAGTGCTTCGTGCAACATTAGACTTGCTATGACCTTCTCTTTACATATGCGATACAGGGAGGGAGTGCAGTAATGAATGGAAAAGTAACCATTCAATTTGTGTCCTCTTGTGGTGTATCTGTGGAGCGTAGGGTATCTGCTTCAAGTTTTAGTGAGCTGAAGCATTTTTTTTGTGGCAACTCCATCACTTCCTCAACAAAAGATCCCTTAGATTTGCTACAAACTTGCTTCATAAAAAGATGTGCAAATATGGTACAAAGGGGCTTATTTATCAAAGTCTCCCCGGTGCAAAACTAGTGCAAGGAAACAGCACCGGATTTATTAAAGAGAAAAACATTCTCTTCCCATTAAAACCTATGGGCTTTTCTTGACTGATAAATCCCGTGCAGTGGTTTTGCAGCTGAGAGACTTTGGTAAGTTATTCCTTATTGTGCCTCAATTTAGCCCTAGCTTGAGTCATGTTAATGTTACAGATGACGCCTCAAACGTATCTCTTCAGACCACTGGCTGTTCCCTACAAACGTTAGGCTGAGTCGATGGTGTGGGAGACCGCACAGAGGAGTCCGCACGGGGCGCGATCAGATTGCCTTAAGGCAGTGATCGCGCCCATACCACGTGCGGGCGCACGTGGGCGGAGGCAGGTCACGTGAGCGGTTTGCCCAATGAGGGCGAACCAGCTCCGTGACGCCCCCAGGAACGCCCCCCCTTGGCCCATCCACCATGGCCAAGGAAAGCCCCCGCTTTCCCACAGCCTCCGCACGCCTCCGTGCGGGTGAAGGCACCATGGCCCAGGCCTTTAAACTTGGTCAATGCCAGCTCTCATTATGAATGTCCTCACATCTCTCTCCTGCAGTCTCTGGCATTTCTGTCACTAGATCAGCTGAGTGTGCAACCCTTGCTTGTACAAGTCACTTTTGAACCTATGTGTTAAACTGAAAGATGAAGCTGTAACTGATGAAGTCACTTTTTGCTAGATTACTGTACTTGTTTCTTCACCAATTATACACATTGAAGGGGACTTTATAAAAACAAGTTCCCACCAGAGGTTTAAAGCATTTTCTATCACTCAGACGTATTATTAATATATTATTTATATCACAAATTAGTGGATTTTAAAAGTCACAATCATTCACATTACCACTCACGAGTAGTTAATCACTAACTTTACATCTATTTTGTGTAAGCGCCGTTCAATACCACTTTGGGTGTTTAGATTACAGTAACTGGACATAGTTCATGTATCCATATTCATATATCGGTATGACATCTTAAATTCCAAAGAACATCACACGTATAAATCAGAGATATACATACAGCCACCTCTGGGGTGGAAACCTGGCTGCACATTTCTGGCAAACCAATGGGCCTCCAACAAAAAACAGACAAAGATGCCCAAAGCTACTTCCAATGTGACAAAAATACACAGTGCAATGCCTATATATTCTCTTGAAAAAAGGGTCATTTAGTTTAACCCTTTGGCCAAAGCGTCTTAAGCCTGCTGTCACTTTCAAGGCATGACCGTAGCAGGTCGTAACACTCCCTGGGTTAAAATTCGTATTAATGTGTATAATTACAGGAAGAATGATCACATTGGATCGGTCATAACCCAGCAAAATGAAACTGACCTGCCAACTGGGAAAGTGGGGAGGGGCGAGCTTAAACCAATGGGCCTGCCAACCTCTGATGAGGAAGGGGAAGAATCATACTATCATCAGCACCATACAGTGATGCTAACATCACATATCCCCGTACTCCAGGTTGGTAAGGTACATGGGGGACACTGAGGTCACTCTTGCTACAGAGGGTTATTTTATTCATCACGCTGGTTAACAGTCATTACCTTCAAATTAAAAACAATATAAACTCTGTAATTATCTGTCTGGATTGATCCCTGAGCTGTATTTTCTCTCATTGAATTGTGCAGAGGGAAGTTAGGCGATCCCCCCACCTCCCCACCTCCCCACCTCCCCACCTCCCCACACCCCCACCCCAGCTTTCCCAAACTTTTCTAATTCCAATTGTCACATCAGCATTGTGCCCAGGAGACCATGTTTCCTCCAACACAACTCCCCTGACCTTCTCGTTAGGAGAGCCAATACCATCATTTATCCACAGCACAGCATGCGCCTCATTATAGCTGCCACATCTTTCCAATCACTCTATTTACTGGCAGGTATGTAATTCCTCATTCATTTCACTGAGCAGGCTTTTGTACCCTGCACATACAGCTTCCCTTATCTATCACAAAGTCTGCAGAGAACAAGCACTTAAAATGCCAAATTCAATTAAGATTGAGCCCCAGTGTGGCTGATTAACAAATTCTGCTACAAATGTGAAATGGGTGGATATTGTAAACACGGAGCATTAGTGCTAGCATGAAAAAGAGACACGGCACAGTTGGAATTTGCGAAAGCAATAATTATTCCTTGGACACATCCTATAGATACACAATTTTTATTTAGAAAATGCTCCTTTATTTTACACTATCGCCACTGGGCTATCGCGGCTACTTCTACTTAATTCATGTAACTCAGACAAAGAACAGATGCAATGTACAGAACCCGTGAGCAATGAAGTCATTTCCACGATGACAGAGATTTCAATGCGACATTATAACAATTGTAGGTTGTATTGCAGTTGCGTGGATGGGCACAGACTTTTCATCATAGCTGTATTTGTACTTGAGCTTTTGAGACCTCACAAGTCTCTCACTCATGTATTTCTGAAGACATTTGGGAGGTCTCTTTTGTAAGGCCATGAAATGATCTCTCTACTAATAACAGTAGACCCAATCTTTTCCAGGATACAATATGACTGCTATAACTCTACACAGTACACTTTTTGTAATAATGCAAACATGCAAGGGGTAATGTAATAATGTGTATACTGAATAGAGTAAGATAATTCGTATCTGTTCCAAACAGCTTGCAATCAAGTTTATTACTCAAAGCATAAATATATATTAGTTGGTATTCCCCTTGTCCGTCTCTCTCAACTCCAATCCATCCAAAACACTGCTGCTAGACTCATCTACCTCACTCACCGCTCCACTTCTGCTGCTCCACTAAGCGTATCCCTACACTGGCTTCCCATAGCGTCTAGAATAACATTTAAAACGTTAGTAATGACTTACAAATGTCTCAACGACACTGCCCCTCCCCCTCTCCCCTACATCTCAGCCCCCATCCCCAAATACATACCTACACGTCACCAACATTCTGCCCACAACATCCGCCTTTTCTCCCACCTTATTGCCTCCTCCCACTAATGCCTACAATACTTCTCCAGTGCTGCCCCCTCTCTCTGGAAATCCCTACCCCGCACCATCAGACTCTCCCCCTGCTTACAGATGTTTAAAAACTTCCCGAATACTTACCTTTTATAGGAAGCCTGCTTGCCGTACTTCTAACATCCAACTCCCCTCCCCATCCAACCCTATCGAGATCAGCTGTGTAGCCGAACCATTCTCCACCCTATGTAACATCCCCCCTTCCCCCCAAAAAACCTTATTGGCTTCAGCTGTCAGACTGGGCCATATTCTAACCTGAGCCGCACCTTATCCTACTATAAGCAGCCACCTTACCTTCTTGTTTCACTATTGTCCCTCATTCCCTTTATAGTGTAAGCTCTCAGGAGCAGGGCCCTCATTACCTCTATGTATCTGTCAGTGCATGTATGTCCTCACTTGTATGTAACTGTTTATGTTTTTGTAATATATATACAGTAACTCGGGCAGAAGGAGTGGCTCAGTGAGTAAAGACTCTGACTCGGCACTGAGTTTGAAGTAGGGGAACCTGGTTCAATTCCCTCTGTCGGCTCTTTGTGACCTTTGGCAAGTCACTTTATATCCCTGTGCACCAAAAACATAGATTGTAAGCTCCACCGGTAAAATGTCTCTGTGAAGCGCTCGTAAAACTAGCAGCGCTATACAAGAACAAACAATTATTATTATTAACACTGTATCCCATTGTACCGTGCTACGGATTATGTTGACATTTAACAAATAAACGATAATAATATATAGTGTTTCTCACTACTTCAATCTGAATCTGGTTTTGGGCTGGGACCTTCCACCTCTCATCAAGTATTTACTCCAATGTTATACTAATGGCAAAATGTCCCCAGGAAAAATATCCCAGTTTGATACTGGGTAAATTACAAAACTGTGTGTAATATGATGAACCCCGGGGAAGCAAGAACCGCCTGTGAAATGCTTAAGGTGATGGAGAACAGGAGCCAGAGATGGACTGGAAGTGACATGAAACGCCCACAGAGACTGTCACATCGGAGACAGCTACATGAGAAAAGGGAGAATTATCCTGTGCTGGTTGGCTCCACATGATTTTAAGAAAAGCTTTAAAGAATCACTGTATTGTGAGTGGTTAGGGAATATATCCCCCAAACTTTGATAAATATCCTTACATATTGCACGATGAGACTCCTTTGTTTCTGTTCCACATGAAACATCTTATGTGAAGGAACCAATAGGCTACATGAGAGACTTACTACAGGAATACATATCTTTTCTGTCCAGGCCCTTTAACTCAGGCACTCAATGTAGCGCTGGTCTCTCTCTTTTTGGTTACGTAATTTTCTTGGACTAAGGAACAGTCTACTTCCCAGCAGCACTTCTAAGGTTTCTTTAGGGAAAGGACAGGGTCACTTATATTTTATCCCTCGTTGCCACCGGTTTTTTCACTTGTTATCACATATCTGTGAAGAGGTATTTAGCACTTCACTTGCTTGTATTGTATATTTGTGTGTAATATGTTTCCCTTGAAGCAGTAGTTACAGTGTGATGGTGTAAAGTGTAACTCAGCACTGACACTTGTTTTTCACTATAATCCTACACTTTCAGGGGTTGTTTTAAAGAATAGATGCCTCGCCCTTTCTGTAGCACCATACAGTGGTGGATTTACACATCCGCCGCCCTTAGACCTGGTGCTGACCTCCTCCTTCTTCAGCATCACTGCGTCAAATGATGCTGCGACGTCACGGGGCGTGTGTCACATGTGTCCCGTTGCCATGGTAACATGACACCGCAGCACCATTTGATGCCACGACGCTGAAGAAGGAGGAGGGCGGCACAAAGGAAAAGGTAAGAACTTTACAGGGGTCCTGCGCTCTCCCCCTGCAATCAGTGTGGAAGAGAGCGAAATCTCTGTATATGGGGAGGGGGGGATTTGCAGTCCCAAAAAGTTGCCGCCCTAGGCTTGTGCCTCATGGGAAATCCACCACTGAGCACAGACCTTTTAAAAAATTGCCTTCAAACTGCTCCGCCACACCATTTAGCAGGATTAGGCTGTCCGTCACAGGCCATATTCTTTACTTAATGACCCTCTGGAGGCAATGTACAAAAGTGAAAAAAAGGGCAAAATCCCAGAAAATGGTCTACAAATCCTCGAGTACCATGAGCAGCCGCCGATCGGCATTTGTGAAGCTGCTTTTAATGCTTTTATTCTGCGTTTGAGTGTCGCGCGTCAGGTAGCGCTGCTTGCAACATTGGGGTACTTACAGCATGAAGAAGGGGAATATTTTGGGGCGTGTCTACATTTTGCAGCAGCAAAAAAAAAAACACCTTGCATATTGTTACGTAATTAATTAAAGTTCACACCTACTATATTATTCGCATGTCTGGCGGCCTTCACCTCAGAGATGGCGGGGTGTGGTGTATTATTCTCCAATGCGTTCATGTAGTCCCTGTTTTTTGGAAGCTTGCAATAAACCGCTGATATGCCAAGTTTGGAGTCTGCCTGGGATATATTTCCTTCAAGTGTGAAAGTCGCTGGCTGTGCTCTGTTTGGCATACTATTATCTGGATCTTCACAACACATTCAATTGCGATCTATGTGAGACAGTACCTCCCCCAAATCTTGCACCTCTCTCTCTCTCCTATATACAGTATTATATATATACAGGCATACCCCGCTTTAAGGACACTCACTTTAAGTACACTCGCGAGTAAGTACATATCGCCCCAACAGTCAAATGGCAGCTCACGCATGCGCCTGTCAGCATTGCTTCCTCGGCCCGCCCGCCCCCGCTCACCTCTCATTGGCCTGCGGCCTTCGCTCACCACACCTACCCCACTGGCACACTCTCCCAACAGTCACCATTTTGCCGCCCTCACCGCCTGCTCTCACTGCTTTCGACGACGCATGCCCTCTCGCTCCCGCACACACTCCTCTGTACCCTGCCACCACCCCTCCCGTTCACCGCGTACCTATGTCATCCCGGGAACCGCCCGGGGCCCAGGAGGGAGGAGAGACCCGGGGGCCACCCGAGGAGGAGCACGGACGAGTGCTAGGTGAGGAACCGCAGGGAGCTGGGGGGTATGCCTCCTCGGGATCAGGCCGCCAGAGGGAGATTGTCATGCTGGCTCCCTCCCGCGGCCCCCCTCCGCTTGCCTCTCTCTCTGCCCCCTCTCGCGGCCCCTCTCCCCTCCTGCGGCCCCTCTCCCCCTCCCGCAAGCCCCTCACCCGCGCCCCCCCCCTCCCATGCGCCCCTCCCTCCCGCGTTCCCCCCTCCACCCCAGTCACTGCCTGAACCCCAGACCCTGCCTGAGTCACTTCCTGCCCAAACAGTCACTGCCTACAGTCACTGCCTGAAGTCACTGCCTGCAACCCCCAGTCACTGGCCTACCCCAGTCACTGCCTGACCAACCCACCCACCCCAGTCACTGCCTGCCCACCAACCCACCCCAGTCACTGCCTGCCGCCCACCCCACCCACCCCAGTCACTGCCTGAACCCCAGTCACTGCCTGTAGTCACTGCCTGTACCCCAGTCACTGCCTGCCCGTCCGCCCACCCACCCACCCCAGTCACTGCCTGCCCACCCACCCACGTCACTGCCTGCCCGCCCATCCACCCACGTCACTGCCTGCCCACCCACCAACCCACGTCACTGCCTGCCCACCCCACCCACGTCACTGCCTGCCCGCCCACGTCACTGCCTGCCCGCTCACCCACCCACGTCACTGCCTAACTGCCCACCCACCCATGTCACTACCTGCCTGCCTAAAACGTCACTGCCTAACGTCACTGCCTGGCCGCCCACCCACCAACCTACGTCACTGCCTGCCTGCCCACCCCCCCCAAGTCACTGCCTGCCTGCACACCCACCCACGTCACTACCTAACGTCACTGCCTGGCCACCCACCCACCCACGTCACTGCCTGCCCACCCACCCACGTCACTGCCTAACCGCCCAATGTCACTGCCTGCCCGCCCACCCACATCACTGCCTATAACGTCACTGCCTGCCCGCACACCCACCCACACACGTCACTGCCTAAAGTCACTGGCCGCCCACCAACCCACGTCACTGCCCACCCACGTCACTGCCTGCCCACCAACCCCAGTCACTGCCTGCCCGCCCGCCCACCCATCCCAGTCACTGCCTGCTGACCGCCCACCCACCCCAGTCACTGCCTGCCCGAACCGCCCACCCACCCCAGTCACTGCCTGTCCGCCCGCACACCCATCCACCCCAGTCACTACCTGCCCCGTCCTAACCCCAGTCACTGCCTGCCCGCCCACCCGCCCACCCACCCCAGTCACTGCCTGCCCGCCCACCCGCCCACCCACCCCCAGTCACTGCCTGTCCGCCCGCATAATCTATTACTGTATATATTGGCCACAAGTGCAGCCTCTGAAAATGTAAAGAATCAGTAGGAAATATATGTATCAATATGAGCACACATCCAAACCCTAATGTAAAATAGGTAATTTAATAACTACACTAATTATTATCTGCTAAATATTACAGAAAACATTACCTGCCTTAGCACGTTATGATGAAACTACATGGTATAATATGTATGTAGGTATATATACGTTTTAAGTTATGGTGGGTGAAAAAGGCAACAAGAAACCTCCACCGTATGGGCTCCATGTAACAATGTTTTTTCAGGCAAAAGGTGACACGGTGTGCTCATTTGCATGTCTTTTCCCAGAATCCCTTGCTGCAGTGGAAACCCTGTATGCTGGGTGATAATGGTGAAAGGCAGGGTTGCAGACCTGCCTAAGACATGTGAATGTGTTCACAAGTGATCTTTTTATTTGCTATATATATATATATACACACATATATACATACACGCACACGCGCACACGCGCACACGCGCACACACACACACACACACACATATACATATGTGTATATTACACCTGTATGTATATATAAGCACCTGTATAATTCATAATATGTCATCATCATGGGAGGCTGTTATGGATAAGCAGATGTCCAGATGAGAAGCTTTAATAAATCAATTCAGCTTCAGTAACTGGGAAGATACATCAATGAACTGGTTCTTGATAAAACTTACTGTAAAAGTCGATCTGCTGCAATAAAACTTTTTCAATAATCTGTAAGACCCGTCTCTCTCTCTCTCTCTCTCTCTCTCTCTCTCTCTCTCTCTCTCTCTCTCTCTCTCTCTCTCTCTCTCTCTCTCTCTCTCTCTCTCTCTCTCTCTCTCTCTCTCTCTCTCTCTCTCTCTCTCTCTCTCTCTCTCTCTCTCTCTCTCTCTCTCTCTCTCTCTCTCTCTCTCTCTCTCTCTCTCTCTCTCTCTCTCTCATATATATATATATATATATATATATATATATATATATATATATATATATATATTTGTGTTGGCTAAGCACTCATGACATTTGAAAAAACGAAATGATTTATGTAGTACATCAATTTTTAGGTACCATGAGAATGGTCCTGTAATGGGACCGAAACATTGATGGACTCAATAAATCACTTAGAAGGAGCGGCTCAGTGAGTAAGAACACTGATTGTAAACACTGCGTTTGAATCAGGGGAACCTGGTTAAATTGCTGGTGTCAGCTCCTTGTGACCTTGGGCAAATCACTGTATCTCCCTGTGCCTCAGGCACCAAAAATATAGATTGTAAGCTCATCTGGGCAGGAACTCTCTTGAAATTCCTTTGTGCTTTATATCCCACTATGTTGTAATTGTGAAGCGCTCTGAGTCCCATTGGGGAAAAAGCACTACGTGAAATAAAGTTATTATTATTAGCCAACATAACTACTGTATGATTATAACTTGTTCATTGTAATGCACCCTGGCAAGTTTTGTTTTGCTACTTGAGTGCTGCCTACACACAAAATATATATATAATTGTTTTATTGTCTTATATTTTAATGTACAGTATAACTTTGGAAAGTTATTAACTTTGAGATCTATGTATCGCAGCAATATTGAAGCAAAGTGAGACATTTCTGTACTAAGTATCAAAGTGCTTTTGCTGCGATTTTGCTTTCTTTGCTCTGACTAGTGGTTATGGTTTGGAAAGCATGTGCAGAATTGGCCTGTGGGGGAGTTACATATTGTAATGGGATGTATACATTTCTGCGCCTCTGTGTTTTTATTATTTTTCTCCGACAGAAAAAAAAAACATTGCCAGGTTCTCGGGGGCTTCAATCTCCTTAAAATATAAAATAAGAAATTGCAAACCTTCATGCATTCCACACAACCACAAGGGATGCAGCATATCAAAGCAAACTTTTTCATGATACATGATACATACAGTACACCCCTACAATGTGAAGGTGATCTTAAATGGGCATTTTAATCTCTACAGAATACAAAAGCATATGCCATTCAATGTCTTGTGTGGGCTGTATAGCATCTCATACATACAGTTACTCATGACAAATATTGTCCATTTTTGAAATATCAAAGTGGTCTTGGTGTTCTCCATTCAGTTGTTGTCCATATATTTGCCCTACAAATTCATGTTTTGAGTGGGTCAGTTACAGTATCACTATCAGCTCTAAGCAGAAATTCCCAGCAGCTAAAGAACTTGTGTTCGAATGTGTTTGCCTTCCTCTGCATCAATATACTGTAAGTATGGATATAGGATAAAGTATCAGTCGTCTAAATTTAGCATAGGTTGAACTTGATGGATGCAAGTCTTTTTTCAACCTCATTTACAATGTAACTATGTAATTATATATCTGTGCATGTTTGTGTTGTACTATTTGAGGGTCTCTGTGACCCATCTGCATAGTGTAGGAATACAGGACTCCCTCCACAGCTGAACTCTGCTACAACAGGATGTTCAACTGACACATCCAGCTGATTAAGGGTTAACCTCATACAACAACCCCAGCTGCTTTCATTCTTCATTCAATGTCAACTTTTCCCCCCACAAAGAGC